>NC_092819.1:47675000-47957500 GCF_023375885.2 Dermacentor andersoni | reverse complement strand
AGATTTGAGAGCACGTCAAAGAAGCCCCCTGGTGGTAAGAAAATAGTCCTTCCCTACTAAGGCGCACTTCATAATCATATCGTGGTTCAAGCTGGCTCGTAGAACGTACCCCAGAATTCATAGATTGTTCTATATTGCCATACACTCCACCCTACAAGTCGGCCCTGCATGCCTGCACTAAACCATTTCACGTAGAACGAAGGTTACAATTTACTCTTGAGGCTACGTCCTAAACAAACAATGGGCATGTATGAAAGACCCTATATTCTGGAGGGAGAAATAGAGAATGGGACAGGAATGGGTCTATAAGAGACCCCCCCCCGTGTATATTTACGGCGGAGAGCTCCAGATGAATTGCGACCAGCTGAGTTTCTTCAAGGTGCAGCTAAGTCTAAGTAAACGATTTTTTTTTTCACTTTGCCCCCACTGGAATGCGACCGCTGGTGCCGGTTATCCGTCCCGCGCGTTCGTGCTTAGCCATTGCAGCTGGTGGATAGAATTGTTAGATGAAGCTGCGCACACCTGGATCTCCTGGCACATGCTGCGTGTGTATACAGACACACCGATGACGCATCCGCACAGCGGGCGAATATTGAGGTGAGACCTTGAGACCACCAGCGTCTTTCACCTTGCACTGCTGTGGCTGAGTGCATTACCGAGTACCGCATAATCGAGCCCCCCTGTCGCGCAGTTTTGAATGGGACGCTTAAATATGTGAGCACCAGCGGAAGCTGCCCCTCAATCTGCAACAATCTCGTCGACGAGCGCCCATATATATGCGACTGTGCTCCCCGTGCCATCTCGCTGCAGATGCGGTGCTTTAGAAGTGCCCGCACGTTTCACTCCTCGCGTGGAATCTTCCAAAGTAAGAAGCCTATCCAGCGACGCGAGCCAGCAAAAAAGATCGAAAGGGAGAAGGTGCTCCCATGGAAATCTCTGCGTGCATGCAATGTTGCTGCCAGGAATTTCGTTGTTGTTTAGTAACTGCACACCGATGGGAAGGTATACGTTACATTAGAGGTCACAATCCCGATGCACAGTTGAGAAATGTGCACGCACGTGTCACAAGTAAACGATCATACTAACTCTACAAAAAAAAAAAAAGTTAAGTAACTTTAGCGTACGCTAAAGAGGATGAAGGCGAAAGCCAGCGCATTTACGAGACTTTAATTGAATTACGTGACATTCTCATTCGAACTCGCTGTTACTTCCTATTGCGTGCTGCCTCTTTACTTGTTGTAATGCGAAGGCATTATATGGCTCATGAAGCGGAAAATCCGGCCGAATTTAAAGCCGACGGTTCGCGTGTCTCAATTAACTGAACCTCAATTAAATGAGCCTTAGTTAACTTCGCCCTATTAACACCGCAGGTCGTGGGTTCGACTCCCACCAAACGTCGTGGGTGGCACCGTCAATTTTGGTGCCATTGAATTTTGGTGCCGTAACGCCGAACGGTCCGTTTTTCGATAACGCCGGACAACCGATTTTTCGACCCATGTGCCACAAACGCTAGAACAAAAAAAAAAAAACCTAAGCTTTCAGTCGTAAAACTTCTACGCCCTGCACAAGAGAGCCGCCATTTCACGCGTCGGCATAAGAGATGAGCCGCGCACAAGGTGTTTTGCAAGAATGAGAATTTAGCCATAGCGTCCCCCTGTGTGTGGCTTTTCAGTATTACGGGCGATGAAATATTACGGAAATTTCAAAAGGGCGAGTGCTAGAGGTTGGTGCAGGTCGCGTAAAGAAAAAACAATTAGTTCGTTTGTCCCCGTTTTTCTTTTGTCCACTTTGTCCGCTTCCCCTGCAAGCAAGGCTCATCAAAAGGAGTGATAATTTCTTGCCAAGCGTCTTGTCTGTTCCTTTACAAATCTTTCGCTGTCGTTTTCTGCACAGAAGTAGACGTATAATTCCGCGCCACCAATCCACGGGATCGTCGATTTGCGTCCCGCTCTGTGTACATACCACAATGCAACATTTTTCCACGTATATAAGTCCCAAGAATTTCTCTCGATCCACGCTTACACTTGCATCGTCCGGCAGGAATTTCTGCTTTCGCACCGCGTCACCGTACTACTGCAGCTTCGTTCCCAGGCCGGCTGACCGACCTTCAGCCACCTTGGCAATCAGCCGGCTGCAAAGTTTCCAAGCTCGTGCAGTCGGAGCTGTGCGAGCCTGGGCTTAAACGAAGCACAAGCGAAGCCCCAGATTTCTATCGCCCCTCCCCCCCTCCCAACCCCCCTCCCAAAATCCTTACGGCGGTGGCACGGCGTTTCCGCCGCGAGGAAAGCAAACAACCGCGCTGTGCCACGAACGGCCTTGTCAAGGCCCTTCAGGGACGATTGCGGCACGACCGACCACACGCCCCTCCGTCTAAATTTGCGTGAAAACGCGTGTCTCTCTTTCTCTTCCTCTCTCTCAGGCTCTTATAAGCGTGTCCGCCGCCGCATGTACACGATCCGTAAAGCATGCGGGCGCGTGTGTGTGTGTGTGTACACAAAGCCTGACAGAAGACGCCGCCGACGTAGTCCAGCCGGGCCTGGCTCAGCTGTATAGCTGGGCCGCGGGTGATGGAAAATGGATCTGCCCAGCAAGAAAGGAAAACATAAATAAATAAAAGCCGGCTCGCTGGCTCGTCCGCCAGTACACGTGCACTTTTCGTCGGGCTGGTCGGGGGGCCTCTGCCGGAGCAGATGCTGAGTCGGCGGCGGCAGGCCTTTCAGCGAAACGAAATTCTTTCTTGCGTGCCTTGCCGAGCAGTGCCCGTTGCTTTCGGCTCACTTCGGCCGCTTCGTCTGCCTTGCGCGCGCGGCGTGCTCGCTCGCTTGGCTGGACTCTCGGTTGTGCGTTTCAAGTCTCGAGCATATATATATATATACATATATATATATATATATATATATATATATATATATATATATATATATATATATATATGTATATATATATATATATATATATATATATATATATATATATATATATATATATATATATAATGTATGCATTATCTGAGCGTAAAAGAGGCAAGAAGAGAAAAGACCCCGTTTCACGGTGGTTTGAAAGAAGGCGCGTGTCTGCTGTCCCTGATCTGAAAAGGAGCTTTGCAGCACGCCTCGTAAAAAGAAAAAAAAAAAAAAGACAAAGAAGAAAGAAAGGAAGGAGATAGTCTTATAACCCATCCTCCAATTGCTTTGAGTTGCGGGAGAAAGGGAGGAGCGTTGTTGCGTTTTTCTTTGTTCGCGCACGTTTTTTGTGCGGAGAGCAGGACTTCATCTCGAGAAAAGCGTAGAGTGGCTTTCTTATTGTTCAAAAGACAGCGCGCCGATGTATGCGTGCGTATACATTCTCGGCGTGTGATGCAGCAGCGCTGACTGACGGTGTGTATGGGTGAAAATACAAGGAAGACGGCTCGGTAGTTTAATTCTGCCATTGTGCCAGTTTCGTTCCTGTCAAGGTGGCTTACTTATAGCCAGAAAGCGAGCCGCTTCTTACTGGCTTTGGCTCGATCTACGGCGCATAATTTGCCCGCGGTTGGCTTTAATGTATTGTGGAGACTAGCATTGAATCGGTGGAGACTGCTAGGGTATTGTTTGTAAAAAGCCTTATTTTTGTTCATTTTGCAAGATACAAACAGTTTGATTACTACTGCTAAAAAGGAACTAATATATATGTGTGGGGGGTGGGGGGGTTCATTTTACATTTCGTGCCCGAACTTCAGCGCTGATGAGCAAATGTGGCTAAAACGAAAACCTTTCTGTTGATTTTCGTATAAGAGTCGTGCTTCTCTGGCGGACAACAATTTTCGCTTTCACAATATCTCTTCCTCCAAGCACCTTGCGCGGGCTTCCTCAAAAGATGACTTGCCCTTGCTCACATTTTCTTTCGTTCTTTTTGTTTCATTCAATTCCTCAAGATTCGGTAAAGTCAGCAACAAGTACCAATAACATGTCGACGGCTTCTCCACAACGGTAACTCGTCGTTCGAATAAACGACGACGATTGGTCGCCGGAAAACGTTGCAGCGCCAATAAGCGCTGTTCGCAACAACCGAATGCGGGGTAGGTGAATCGCAATAATAACAAATTAAAATAAAATAAGAAACACGGGGGTTGGGTTGGGGGGTTTGCCACGAACGGTATAGTGCGAACCGAAGGCATCGTTATGCATACCGTTGGCGTACCCCTTCTTTCGCCCGACGGGACCGGACAGGGTCGAGGTGTTCGGTGCAGTCCAGCGGGAGCACGCAAGGGGGAGCGTGCGGTCCGGTCGTCTTCGGCACGCTGTCGGGGTAAACAGCCTCTGAATGGGCCGCATAACCCTTGCTTGGCTTTCTCTCTTGCCGCAGCGCCCACATTGCGAGCCGCCCCCCCCGGCTTCCATCTGGGGAAAGGCGTTCGCTGGCACCGCTTCGAAGTCGTGGGAGTGAAAAAAAAAAAAAAAAAAGAGATCGAAAAAAAAAAGAGCACTTTCGCTGGGGGCAGCGCCGTGCTGGGAGCTTGCTGTAATTACAAAAATAAATAAAGAAAGAAAAATAAAAATAAAAAAAAGAACAAAAATATACGTCTAGGCAGTTGGAGGACAATCTGCAGGCGTTTTTTCAGGCTGCTTTACCTTCAAACATTGTTATTCTTTAAGGCTGCGAAATTGGCCCAGTTGAACTGGATTCACGATTGCAAACAAAACTCAGCGCAAACGCAGAGGACGAAGAAAGCCTACCGTGGTTGCTTAGTGGCTATGATGTTGAGCTGCTAAGCACGAGGTCGCGGGATCAAACCCCGGGCACGGCGGCCGCATTCCGATGGGAGCGAAATGCGAAAACACCCGTGGCACTTAGATTTAGGTGCACGTTAAAGAACCCCGGATGGTCCAAATTTCCGGAGTACGGCGTGCCTCATAATCGGATCGTGGTTCTGGCACGTAAAACCCCATAATTTAATTTTTAAGGACGAAGAAAGAAGTGAGTTACACGGGGCGCTGTCTTACAACGCGTCATTTTACTTGCCGTTTCGCTGCGCTGTGCTTTGTTTTGTAGTTATCTGAGTGTGTTTTTTCTTTGTTTTTTTTTAATTTGATTACTGCATGGATACGCGTATATTTTGGGTAGATCCGAATAAAAATTTCAGTTGTGAGACTGCGCTCTTGTCATGCATTTCTTTCTTTTGCCTTGTCCTATACAGCGCTGAGTTTACTTTGTTACCTGGAAGCGTTACTTTCTTCTTCTACATCTTCACGACCTACAGAAACCATGAATGGAATTCACAGGCTGTCAATCTGCACAGACACTGTGTATATAAATACCGCGTATTGATAACCAGTATATTACATGAAATAACACCATATGCATTCCGCAGATTGGAGAAAGAAACTTCCTTATAGGAGCATCTCACCTCTCTCGAGTAGAGAGCTGTCTTTCAGTATGAGAATTTATTACTGACGAGAGTTATGGGGACGCTGTCAGATTGAACTGGGATGATATAAAATTTTAAATGCGAAGGATTTCTTGGCCAACATTTGCCACTTTGACAGGATCTATCTATCAAGCCGCCTACGTCTTGGTGCTTTCATGGTCCTTTTCTTAACTTCGTAGGCACACTGTCTCGCCTAACATCGGTTTCCGCAGGGCTTGGGATCTGCCGGCTTTTTTCTATGTGCACTGGCCCGACGCATGGCGTTACAACCAATGATCAAAGAGAGGTCGCGGTGGTATGCACGCAAGTCGGCCAATGAGCCAGCGTGGGAAGTGCAGCCGCGTATGCCTCTTGTCTGAAAGTATGTAGAGAAAAGCTTGAGGTATAGTTATTATTATGCACACACACGTCCATTTCTAAACGCCAGTCAATGTCTTTCTTTTTTCTTTCCTCGGGCCTAGAGTCTCCTTATTCCTCCTTATCGAGTTTCCATACAGAGGATACAGAAATGAAGGAAGACAGAGGCATGCAGCTGGGACGGCCGGTTGACTCCTTACGCTGAAAAGGGGGTACAAAGGACACAAACTCAATTGAGCGCACCGAGAAGAAATAAATGGGCGAGCAAATGCGCGCGCGCGCGCGCGCGCATGGTCGAGATTTCGCCGTCCATTTATTCGCGAGAGGGCACACTAAAGTTCGGCAGGTTCCGTTCAAGAGACGCAGCAATGGCATGCTCTTCCGGCTCTCTGCGTCATGAACTGAAGAGGCCCCTTTCAAGGCCTTGCACTCTGAACGACATATCGTCACTATAGCTCTCGATTGATCTCTTTGCTCAGTGCTTTCAATAAGGCGTGAAGTGGTGTCCGGTGCAGCGACTCAGTGCTGCGATGTGCATCCTAAGCGACGCGAATATAACGCTATGTGTATGTACGATAGGGCTTTCATACATTTCGTCGTATCCGCTTTCGCAGGACTAACAAATCAGCGCCAACTGAAAGGTAGGTCCCGGAGAGTGATCGACGAATATATCCAGGGCGCTGAATTGATTAATGCACTAATCGTCGTCATTAAGTCGCGCTTGGTCCTCGGAATGCACATTCGATCCCTGACTCGTACGGATTGTTTGGCGGACAGCAGTCGTTACTTGTAGCCGCGTATGCCGGCAACGAGCTCACGGCCCAGTCGGCAGATGCCAGTTGCAGAATATTGAGACCGCGGTTTCGATCCCTGTGTGACCAATGTTACGGAATTCTGCTTCCATCTGCTTTATCGACAGGGTCAGATTTGGAATTCAGTTTGCCGCTCATTAGACGTATACGCATATTACTTCGCTCCCTGTTTTGTGACGACCTGTAGATCGCGCCGGTAGCGGGAACCTGCGACTACAAGTTTGCCTGACATTCTGCTATGGTATATATATATATAGATTAGACCCAGGTATCATAGAATGAATGCGCATTTTCTCTTCTAACGCCGACGCACCTGCGCGTGAAGCTGTGAGAAAACTTCCGCATTGACAACCCAGTGTATGCGGCTGGCTCTGACCATGCAGCAGAAATGAAGCAGTTTATATATTTGTTTTTTTCGGTGTTTAGGAACAAAGGTCTCGGCATAGTTCAGGCTTTGTCATTTGAAACGGTCCGCTAAATTTAAGGTAGAAGCACCGAGAACATGCAGCTGCCATTCAGCATCTCAACTACATACATCTTGCTTCCATTCTGTGATTTAGCGTCTGTACTTTTCATGTGCCGCCACGACCTCTGACCACTGTTCGAGTCATCGACTCAGTTGGCGGGCCGCGGTAGGCAGCACTTCGGCTGTTCGGCCACTGGCGAAGCCGAATTAAATGCTCCATCTCCTCTCGGGGGCGCGATTGGGCGGTCGCGAGGTCACCGCGTAATGCGCATGGCCGTGTCTTAACGCTCGGGACTTCCAATACCAGGTGTTTTCGTCCCGCAGCTGGAATTTCCCCGACTGGAAGGCTGCAGACTTGACTTTGTCGGTGACTTCGTCTTTTTTTCCTTTGGTCTGGCATATCAAATACTCGTAGTATTGTGTTCCTAAGTCTGTTCTCCACTTAGGTATCATATAGCGAAAGGTACAGGCGAATGAACGTAAATGACAGCTCTGAACCTGTCCAAGGCTAAGTCCACACTCTTGTAGCTGCAGTGAGGCATCATGCAGGCATCTCTGCAAAACACGTGCGCCGTCGCGATGATCGCGCTGAAGCCGGACGGCCGGGGGTGCCCGGCGTTGGCGCACTGCCTACCGAGGGGCGCCTCCTTGGGGTGCGTGCGCGGCCTGTCCAGACGAGCCTCGAGGGGGGCGAGGGTAGCGGGGGTTGTGTTTGTGGGGCTGGGGGGGGGGGGGGGGGGGGAGGGTGAGCTGGAGGTAAGGTCGCTAAACGGCGCGCCAGCCCAGGAGCCCCCACATTAAGACACCATTACGACCGGCGGGACATTAGCATGCGGCGGTCCTGCTGTAGCCGGGAAGCGCAGTGGCAGCGCCCGAGACGTGGTCTGCGCCGAGAGGACCGGCCGGCCGACCGAGACGCCGGGGCATGTGCGCATGCACCACTGCGTGCCCGGCATGATCGCGCGCGAAATGCCTCCCCATATAAATGTGAGAGGGCGGCCGTGGGTTTCCTATATAGACGGGCCTCTCCCGACCCTGCGAAGCCGGGCACGCTCGCCATGTACGAGTGCCGCGTTTTTCGGCACTCATGCTATGTTGTTGTCGCCTTACCACTCTACACACCTGTCATGGAGAACTAACTGGACGAGAAGGCGTCGTGCCATGCCGGCCCTTCTCAATACTCACTGCCCTTGTGCGCCTGCGACATGCGCGGACGTATCCATGGCTGGCTGCCTTACTGGCCATAGAGTTTTACGCTCTTGCGTTTTAGCGCACGCTCCACTGGCCAATACAACAATGTCTGATCGACGGCAGCAGTACATAGGCGAAAGCCTGGCGTGGTTGCAAATCAAGGGAAAGAAACAAAGAAAGCAAGACCAGATATGGCTTGCTCGTTGCGTAATCTACTGACTCACTCTCACCTGGACCAGTTTGGACCAGCCCCAGACTGTATGATCAGGGAGAGCTTCCTTGGAGCAGGATAGCTGCTGGTCTCTGGCAACAATTGTTTTCGAGCCGGAACTGCCACAGTCGTATTACAACGCACTTTGCTCTTCATCCCGGCACAGACACAGTAATCGCTACCCTGTTTTCTGTGACATGTTCGTCTTGCACAGTTATAGCGGACGTGTTCGTACCGTTAACTCGTCGTTACCGGTCGGTAACGTACACCTTGCCTTGTGCCTACGTACAGGCCTTCACATCTACAACCATACAGCCAGACAGTATTAATATGCGGGTCAGAAAACCCAATCATCGAGGACATCCGATGAAATAAATGCGGTCTCTGTTTCTTCCTGTTCGCTCCCTGTCTTGTTCCAGTCGTCGGGCAGGTCGGTTAACGACCGGGTAACGCGAACTACACGCGCGAAAACTCGATAAGCCCGGTTCCGGCGCGCTTTCACGGCTACTGCAGCAGAAGCCATTGGTAACGCCCCGCTCGCTCTAACCCCCCCCACCGCCCCCCTCCTCTTGCCGTATACGGACGCCAATGGCTCCCGTCCGGGGCGTGTAGCGCTTCCCTGACGCGTTATTCGTGGGAACGAAGAAGAGACGAGAAAGGCATGCACACGGCATTCTTCCATGCTCACAGCAGTTTTGTTTCTTGTTGTTGTCATCTTGGACTCCGTTTCGTTCTTTCGCATTGGCCCAAAGACGTTGCTGTTGCAGCCAGCGGCCAGGGGTCGTGACACGTACTACCGGGGCCAGCAAAATAAACCGCGTCGCGGATTTTGTTTACTCCCTACACTTTCTGTTTTGTTTTTGTTTTTTTCGTGAGGTGCACGCGTCTGTCTATACATACACGAGCGTATAATCGCGCATCCGGCTCCGCGGCAAGAGAACTAATCCGGCTTGTCCATCCCTTAATTCTCCTGCGCGCGCGCATGCCGACCCACGCCCCGGGCGGTCCCAGTGGGAAAGTGGTTGTGCGTGTGTGAGTGTGTGTGTGTGCGCGCGCGCGCGCTTTTGGAGCCTACCTTGCGCCGATTTGGAGGCGCCGTAGGATTCGATTGACCGCCCCGGCGAGCAATTATTCACCCCGTGCGGGCCTCGTGCACGCTACAGAGCGCAGTAATTAATGAATGAAGCCAGACGGGTGGCGTGCAACCCCCCCCACCCCCCCGAGTGGACACTGAAGATAATTCTTCCCCTCCATTTTATTTTAATTTCCCCCCCCCCCCCGCCTCATCTCGTCTTCGCCGTGTTTTGCATACAGCACCACTGAAATCGGCATAGAGTGTGGCAAACTAAAGCAGCGGAAACCATTGACTTCAACTAGACCTTGCACTGTACCTCCGGCATCAATATCCGGGCGGCGGACTCCATTTTGATTACGCTCCATGTAGTAAAATTAGACGCCGTTCGCTGTCGTTCACTGACCACCAATAACTTTTTCCGAGTGTATTGGTCCTGTCTAGCATGTCAATGAGGTCTCAGTAACCATCTGACGTTGCAGTTATCTCGCGTAAGTTCGTCCCGCAGCGCTCATTCGCTGCTTTCAGACGGCAAAACATAATCTAGTAAGGGAAATAAAAACAAGAAGATTGTAACTTAAAAAGCACAAACTAAGAAACGTATCAGCCATGACGAAGCCAAGTCCGCTTGTAGAAGCATTGGCTAAGGCTGGGTGGTTTACTCGTTCACTCATCATTTGTTGGTTAGGGAGGTGAAATTTCGTTTTGAGGTCTCTGACCCACACATGAGAACTATCGATCTCCCGCAGTCCACCCCGGCTGATAAGTGTTCCCTTACTTAAACTTTAGTCCCATCCGCATTCCTTGTTCGACTGTATACTTTTGCTCAGAAACCCTCCAGTTTCGAGGGAACTTCCGCCGCGTTTACATTCCAATGAGAACATATACCGTCAGATGTGTGCACGTGCTGTGAGTGTGTGCGTACACCGTCTCATGCTTAATCCCTCGCCGGGTACAGCATGTCACGACCGCAGTGAGGCTACTCAAGCATCCCCTGTCTACAACGGAGCGGCCATCTCTCCTAATATACGCACAACCACACAGCACCCGAGCGCTCGTGACTGGTCAGTGATTGAATCCACGCCGGAGAGCATGTCACATCGACAAGCGTACACTGATGTTCACTACTCAAGTTTCCGAGCGTGATCTCCGGCTCATTTCAGTATCCCGCGCGCACTGCGCATACCCACGTATACGCACCTGGAAACTGTCCATCCGTGACGCCTCTCCGTCGCGTATGTACACGATGGCATATATATATAGATACAGCAGGGGTGACCGAGGAGTTGGCCACAGAGATGAGACGCCCGCGAAATAAGTGGGTCACCCGATGCGCTAATTTGAAACACGCGCTTGAAAAGAGTCGGTATTGCACGCGCCTGAAACAACAGGGGCCTCACGGATATACCTGTTCCTCACGCCGCGCTTGTCAACAAGCCTCGGCTCCGTATCCGTCAAGACAGCGGGGATGTTGCTATCGCGCGCTTTTACAGGCGTGCCCATTCACTCTATGCAGCTACCCGCGCGGCGCTCTTCTGGACTCGACAAACAAGGTGAAGACAGAAAGTAAGAAAAACAAGAATGAAACGACGAGAGCACGTGTTCTGGGTCGTCTGGCTTCGTATAGCATGCATAGCGGCCGGCACTCGCGGTCGATGGGCCGCTGCTGACCGGGCTTTAAACTGTCTTCGTGTTCTTCTAAGCAGGCGCGCACTCGCGTACAGACACGCCAGCCGCGGCACACCTCGAAATGCGCTTGAATTAAGCTTTGGGTTAAGGCTTGCGTTGGAGCTAGTTGTAATATAACACTTGTGTTTAAAGAAGCTTTGGTTTAAGATTGGTTTAAGTTTGGTTTAAGATCTGCTCCTGATGATCGGCGTGTATACGCGCGTTCAGGTAAAGCCGATCTCGCTTGCATGATTGGATTTCCTTACATGTGGCCGAACGAGCAGTACAGTGCGCGCGGAAACGCAGCGCACCCTGACGCCGAAGTTGAGCGGTGTTGAGGCACGAGCAGAATTTCCACATCCCTTGGCATACTTGAAGGTAAGGGTAGCACCGGACATTGCCTAGAAAGTGTTAAAGGTTGATCGGATTCCTCATGCTGGTGTATCCATCGAGGCGGAAATAAGGAGACGATGTATATAATCCATATGAGTTCATCTTAGTTACCTTATTCATTGGTACGTTTCCAAGATTGAAAGCTACTTGCATACAGGTCGAAGACCTTCGAGCGCAGTTATTTGCCCTCTCTCACGCTCCTTCTCTCGAAGGGAGACACAGCTATACAACTACTGCCTCCTCTTCCTTCTCTCGCAGGAACCCCGTAAATGATTTCTTTGGCCACTGCATCGGAGGTAATTAAGATCATACGAAGCAATGACGTCTTCATGTGCAGTTGCCGCGAGTAAAGTGAACGACGCCAGCGGGCGCATCCCCCCGACGCTATATGGTAGGGGACATGCGCGAGCGAGGGGTGAACAAGGAAGGAGTAATAATCAGTTTCACCAACGATAAGTGGCGGCGGATAGGTATGTCATCTGTCTCTCTCGCCAACTGCATGCGTGCAGCGCGACGGTAGTTCGTGTGCGCGTGTCGTCTACCGTACCAGGAACGAGAAGCTGAAGCACATGCGTGTTGTCCGCCAGCTAATCTTCATTTGTGAACGCCGCGCTGGCCGATTGGAAATATCTCGGAACGATTACCGGCGCCCACAACGGAAGAGTTCTCTCTATAATCCGGCAGCGTGTTTTCTCTAAAAAAACAGGCACAACCGGGTGTCTCATTCTTGATTGGTTTAGACGACCCGGCATAGCTATCGCTGCACTGCATGGTGTTGCTGAGGCGGAGCCCACGGAAAGAAGACGCGCCGCGACGAGAGAGTTGGCGATGCCACGACGGCACCATCGCACTTCCGATCTGACTTTCTCGCTTCGAAAAAAAAAAACGGTGTGCGCAAAGACACCGAGCTTTTCTGGACGCCGACCGAGGGGGAGACTGCATGCGTGTACACGTTCTCGCACTGAATGCAGCCGCTACGCTGGCTATATCCCCGCCAGTGAAACGGCGCGGCGGAAATGCGATTAGCGCAATTCGGAAAGGCATCCCCCTCCCTCCTTCCCTCACCCCTGCTCCCTGCAGCCCTGACTTCTTCGCGGGGCAGCGCGAGCATTAATGAACGCTCGCGCGCGCGCGCGCGCCCGGCCTGCCGTTTGCTGCTTGCCGTTTTGCCTACTCAGGGGATCGGCTCGCTCGGCGTCGGCCACTCCCGCGCCCGAGAAAGGTGTGTTCGCCGCGATGCCTAAGCGCGCCCGCACCGTCTTCCGAGTGCTGCGAGGCCCCCGACGAACGAACGAACGCACAAACGAGCGAACGAAACGAACGAACGAACGGGTTTGGCGCTGCCACCGCTCGGTTGCTGCTGTCGTGTGAAGGATAATTTCCGGCCGCTTGCCCAAGGAGTGCAAATTATCCAGTAGGACGGCTACCGCGAGCGCAACTCCGGGGCACCCAGCGTGCACGCTCGATCGGGGCGATGGACGGTTGATCGTTTGTTCTGAACGCATATCGGGGCGACGTCTAGAATTTAAGCGGCGCTATGCGCACGCACAGCGTGCGCACGGGAGCTCGGTGCTGCACACATCTGACAATATATAGACAGACGATGTAGCAGCTACGCCGGGAAACTATACGTGACGCTGAGAAATGTGAATCAAGATGATCGATGGAAGATGAAAGTGTGCTAATGGATAGATTATAAACGCACTTTAATGGCGAACAGTTGGGTCAAACTCGGTAAGGGATATAACCTCGGGACTCCTTTATTCTCTCTTGCATAACCGCACATACGTCATCGTTGGGAAGAGGGTTCGAATAATGATAACAATAAAAGCAAGTCTGTTTTTTTTTTTTAATTTGCTCTTGTTTGTGCAGATAACCATGCATGCTATGGTGTCCTACTAACGCCTCAAATGTAGACAAACTTCTGTCAGTAAAGTTTCTCCACCCATTAGAATGTGTGGTTCTTATCGATCTACACGCATACGTTGTTAGAGTCCGTTTGAAACACAGTGTTTCTGTGGGAGCCGTTGGCATAATATGTGGCCCCAGCTGCTGATTACCGCTCAGCCATCCAAGGAATAGCAACGCATGTTCTCACTTGCAGCAGTCATAAAAATACAGTCTTTTATTGGAATTCGCGCGAATTCAGGATTTGTATAACAGCGGGGATCCGTTGTGTTCAATAAATTTGCAGAGTGCGCGCCGTAAATAAAGATTAAATTGTGGAATTTAACGACCCAGAGCGATTCGGGGATTATGAAAGACAGTATAATTACGGGCTTTTGAATAATTTCGGCCACCTCGAGTAAATCCACGTGCACTTGATAACTAAAAAAAAAATGTGGGGTTTTATGTGCCAAAGCCACGATCTGAATATGAGGCACGCCGTAGTGGGGGACTCCGGAAATTTGGACCACCTGGAGTTATTTAACGTGCACCTAAATCTAAGTAAACGGTGTTTTCGCATTTTGCCCCCAATGAAATGCGGTCGCCGTGGCCGGGATTCGATCCCGCGACCTCGTGCTTAGCAGCCCAACGCTGTATACCCACTAAGCAACCACGGCTGGTGCACTTGATAAGCCCACCATCATTATTACTTTATTTTTATTTCCCTCACCCTCGAAATGTAGCCGCATTGGCCCAGAATCTAAATGGCGACGTTGTGCTCAGCTGCCAGCAGAACGTCATATTCATTGAGCCAATGTAGCAGTTAAAGACGGAAGCTGCACTCTTCTGTTCACGTAGTCCGATGACTGTGCGTTCGTCTGTCGAACGTGATATCACTTTGAGTGCAAGCTCATTGGTCAAACCACCCCAAGTGGATGTGGCCAGAGGAACTTGCAGTGCGTCAGTAGCTTCCAATGTGCATAATTTTCACTTCTCAAACTTCTCGGCTGCACTGACGTAGCGGACGGAAAAAAAAAGTAACGCGTCACCCTCAGTCCATGTGCGCGTACCTTGACTTAGCCATCGCGATGGACGCCTCGTAATGGGAAATGGGGGGAAAGCGACCTCGAGAGGGGCCGATTGGAGAAGGTAGACCTCGCGCTAACGGAAACACTAAATGTATTTGCTTTGTTCCGGCATCAAATACGAAAATGAGAACGAGGTGATTCGTACAACGAAAACCGCGTATAGAGGTCGGCCTCAGATTGGATGCACAATCGTGTTACGCGGTGCTTGACGAAAAAAAAACACATGATATATAGTGGACGTATGACCAAGAGTGAGAAATGCGTTGAGTACAGACGCGAATACATGTCGCCACATAACCCACGGGCCCGCACCCAGCCGCAAGGCGAGATAGGTGTTCGCGTATATATAATGAGCACCGTTTTTCCTCGCTGATGTAGTAACCCGTTCCCAAGGACAGCTGGAAGCCCTGCAACGACTCGAGCAGCAAACGCAGTAGCCAGCGCGACCGAAGGTGCCACAAAGCCCACATTCGAGCTCACAAAAGACGCGCTCATATGCGCGCAGATGCCGTTTGCGAGCCAACTGACGACGTCGGGCCCCGGGGCTATCACGTTTCGACTGCGGAACGATCGAGCCCTTCATCTCCTGTCATTGGCATTGGCTCGCGCGAAGAAAAAAACACCGAGTGCGCAGTTACAGATAGACAATGGGGCGCCACGCATGGGACCGGCGATTATCGGCCGAGCACGCACCGCTGCCGCTCAGCCGCAGGAGTGGCCGAGACGACCTTCTCGGTGCACCAGAGGAACTCCGCGAATGCGGTTTTGTCGGTCTGCTATACTTCGGCATGCACTGCCGCGCGCCACATGGCTCCGGGCTGCTCCTTTTTGGTTATATTGCCACCCTCCCCCCTCGCATTCGACCCTTTCCCGTTCCCCTCCTTCAATCTCTTTAACTCTCTCTCTCTCTCTGACACAAGCACATGCGCGTGCAAGCGCACACTCTCTATCACTCTGCCCGGAACTCTCACTTGTGTGAGAGATTTCGTCATGCGAGCGGCCAGGGCGCGACGTTGAAAGGCGTGGACGTATAGGCCGCCGTTCGTTCTTATCTGGAGCAGAAAAGATACCACGGCTACCGCGAGTATATATACGCACAGCGCGATTTAGCGTGTTTTATTACCGTTAACGGATCCGTGGCGCCGGGCCAGTGCTGTTTCTTGCCCGTTTAGCGCGGATACTGTTCAACGCTGGTTTGGGCTTTGAGTGTGGTACAAATATACGGTCGCGCTGTTCCGGTATAATATATGTACGACATCGTATTCGAGTGCCGGCAGAAAATTCAAATGATTGTCATCGAACGAGATTGCTGCAGAAAAATGGAGGCGGCGTGTATCGGGAAAGGTATGCACGCATTATTAATTCAGGAAGCTTGTCAGTTTTTAAAGTTTGTTCATTACTTATAAAGTATTCTTGCAACATTAGCTTGAACAGAAATGTGGCTCCACCAAATATAGTCGACGGATTGAGCTTTGAAGCCCGTCGCGCGCGCACCGTACAGTCTATACACTGGAGCTTAGGTTGCCGCCCATGTTTTACTGTTGTCCACAAAGTGAAAAAAAAAAAAAAAATGACCGCTTGTCTTTTTTTTTTTAGTACACTTATAATTCCCGCTATCTACTGGGGGTCTTGACAGCAGTCACATGGGCTGCGGATTTATTTTTAGCTCCTGATGTTCTTCAAGGGGCACAACTCTACGAAAATTCTTACATTGCGTCTTTCCCCACCAATCATCGGCTCAGAAGGCAGTGAAGGCACTTTTGTCCTTTCTGAGAACGTCTGGTCTGTACGAGCGGCTTTGGCTCCAGTACTGTCCGCTCACGTCTCTATACCCTCCGTCTCTCTTCCCTTTCTCTGTTCCCCTTCTCCCAGCGTACGGTAGCCAACCGGACACTTGACCTGTTAATATCCCCGCGCTTCCTTATGTCCCTCTCTCTCTCTTTACATTGCGTCTCCATTGAGTGAAGCAGGGATTCCAACACGCGACCTCGTGCACATGGGCAGCAGAACTCCATAACCACGGATCTGGCGCCACAGGCAGTCTGTTTTCGCCCAGACATCAAGACGCCACAGCGCGGTGTGCGCCTTTCCGCACTGATACGCATGCTCACATATATACTCAGTCACAACTGCTGGCCTCGCTCCTTCGTCTGGCGGGGCGCCCGAGGCCCCGTTCGGCGAAAACCGAATGACATTTGCGAGCGAGCGACGGACGGACTGACACTCGACTGGACAAACACGAACTAAGCGCCGCTCGCCTTCAGCGGAACGCGCTACCGGAAGGAACGCCGATACGTGCGAGTGGGGCGGCGATCCGTTGCCAAGGCTCGCGTAACAACGGCAGCCGCTCGGCTTCACCCGCATCCATCGCGGCCATTATTCCCACGTCAATCGAACGGATCACCGCGTGTACACCCGGTATGCGCGCGCTAACGGACGACTGTTGTGTGCAGCGGTTAGTGCCGGGGTCGGTTGCGCAGTTCTCACGATTTGCCGTCTCGTTTTTTGTTTTCTTTTTGCGACGCAGCTAATGGGTTCGCCACACGGCGCTCGCCCGAGCCAGGAGTGGAAGGGAACGAGCCAGTGCAGGCCGGTTTGCGAGCCACTCCAATGGCCAGTTGTCGTGTCATCTCGCGGCTAAAGGCTCGCGCGTGCGCTGGCCAGGTCGTGTAGGAGTGATCTCGCATTCGTCTTGTTTCCGAACTGCACGCAATGCAGGCGGGAGGGGGGGAACTGGCTCGAGCTATGTCTTATAAGAGCTTTGTCTTCTGTCTACCGCTGCACCGCAAGGAATGCGCCGCGGTCGTTGGTACGCAGGGCACGCCCGTATACGATATTAGTAAGCGGTTAGCTTTCGTGACGCAGAAAGGCGCAGTGATATCGTGTAGGAAGTGTGCGCAACGATTCAGTGATTTGTTTTTTTAAGCCTTCGGGGCAACGGTTTGCTTGTTTACTGCTATGTCTATGCTGGGATGACATACACGTATGCGGTGCGTGGGTTCTTTCGGCTGTTCAGCCGATGCCTGCGAACTGTGGGACTAACCTCCGTGCTCGGGTTTGTGGTCATTATTCTGGTGGCACTCGATGCGCGCTTTCGCAGTTTCCTTTAAGCTTTGAATGGGCTGTACTAAAGGTATCGCACCAATAACACCGAGTTAGCATACGGGATTGACAATGCGTTAAGATGAAGCGGTCAAGGAACACTAAAGAGAAAAACTTGGTCTATTACTAAATTACCCTTATAAAATGATAATAAAGGGGGGGGGGGGGGCAGTAATGACACGAAGAGAGATGCCTGGTAACTACGTAAAGATGCAACAACGAAATACGAGCGACGAAGACACCTTGAAGTTCTCGAAATATACTCAAACGGTCACTCAAGCTTTCAACGGTCATTCAGACCACTCAGGCCACTATAAATGGCCACTCAGGGTGGCGCACTTCAAGAACTGCACCAGTGCAGGGATAGCCAGCTGCAGAATAGCCTTTGATCCAGCGAACAAGCTATAGGAGACTTTCGGTGCTATTTACCCGTCTTTCCAAAACGAAAGGCTTGACATCCGCGCCACTCTAGATCAGCTATAGACGGAAGACCTTCCTCTTTGGTCACGATATTGGAAACATGGTCTCGCATATCGCCGCTGCAGAAGGCCACGAAAGCGCTGCCGCAATTTCCGAAGGCTACCGCACTGAGCGACCGCCTTTGATATAGAGCAGAAAATTTTCACTACGTTGGCGACATCAACACTGAACTTCCTTTCCATCTCTCTATATTTCCCTCATTTTTCTTCTTCCCTCCGTGCTGGGTAGCCAACCAGACTCAGTCCTGATTAGCGTTCTTGCCTTTCATTTAGCGTTCTCTCTCTCTCTCTCTCTCTCTCTCTCTCTCTCTCTCTCTCTCTATGATTCACTCACTCTGAAGAGATTCGCTTGCATAACGCAAGTGTCATGTGTTTAGTAATGAGAGACAATAGCATCTTATACATGTATAGCATATTTGGTTCTTCAAAATAACTAAAACAACTGAAGGTTGTTCTAGAAGTAAACTATAACGACACGTTCGAAACATCACGGCGTGATTGACTGAATAATGCAACGAGGTAAAACAATGGCATGCACGGTGTCCTTCGACGGTGCCCGATATCTCGCATCGCTGCGGCTAAAATTGGATACGAAAGACTGCTCCGCGGTGCCGTACCGCAGCCGGGCTGCAAAAGGCCAGCCAAGATGAAGGGTTCCCAATGACGTCTTCCTTTTTCTTTCTTTTTGTTTCTCTACTTCGAGGCTTTTTTCCTCTCGGTGTGGCCCACGGCCATAAATTAAATCGTCCTTGCTCTCGCTTTGCGGCTGCAGCGCGAAAAAACAGAAAACGAGGCGCACAGAAGGAAGAGCGAAGGAAACAAGCACGAACGCTGCATATGCGGTCAGGAAACGGAGGGAGCGGCCCGGCTATGACCATGACTAACCACAATGTTCACGGCAGCGTGCATTTCTCGCAGCGCGCGCACCAGTCCATGGCCGGCCGGCCCCGGCTGGAAAGAGGCAATTACCGCCGGTGCGTTGGCGCGCGGTTCAGGGGAGTGCCGGGAGTTTACGCGTATAGCGCGCGCTGCGCAGTCTCCTAGCTTGACAGTCGAGCTCGGGAAGGTGACACTATATTCCTAATCCTTTACGGGTGTCAGCCGCGGGGCTCGCCGGTCCCGTTGATTGCGTTCACCTGAGGTGCGCCCCCCCGATGACCACGCCGAGAAGGCTCGGCCTCACTCGTTTGGGATGAGGAGACATCCAGCGTTTCCTCGATAATGCTTTCTGGCCGAGCAACCGAAACGAAGCCGAGCGGAGAGTTATAGCGGGTACGCTGATGAGAAGGTGACCATGAGGTTCAGTGAAGTCTCGTTGTAACGAAGGGACTTGAAACGAACTAATGGATATAACGAAGTAATGAGAGCAGCATTTCGGGCAAGTTGGTAATCCATTCCTCAAGTATTATTGTGCAACAAAAGACACGGACGTAAGAGAAGCGAGAAGCGGCGTAAGAGAGGCGCCGGTCCTGTCGTTTGTGTTCTTCCTAAGTCCTGGTCTTCTGCGCCTTGCCTTTACTACTTCGAGAAGAACACACCGTCTCTTACGTCTGTGTCTTTTGTTGCGCAGTAATACTTGAGTAACGAAGTAATCGTATCTGTCCCGAAGTTTTTCGTTGGCATCCGCGTACTAAAACGACATTTATTTTAATGCATGAGCATCTACGAAAATGTTCGGGGCAGGTATGATTTCTTCGGCCTATGTATGTAACAAACCACTCTTAGTTCGGAACTAGAATTACCCCCACGCCCACCGGTAAGCGATGTTAGCCTCGAGAGCGGACAACTGTTATAACGAAATGATTTTAGTTATCTCTTCCAGTTCTTTAGAGCGTACTTTGAAATCAGGTGGCATAAATTTTATTCTTTTCATTTTTCTTTTTGCTTTCTTCTTTTTTACGTTTCTTGAATTTTGCGCAGATTCGAGAAACCGTTTTGTTCAATCTGAAAAATAAACGAATCGGAAGTTGCCTTCATCTGTCTGCGCTTGTTTACGCACTTCTCTTTGCCATCATTATTCCGTTTATTTTTCTTCCCTTGAGTATTTTGTTATAAGCTACATTTCAGATCGCTGTTGTAGGTTGAGAGTTCTTGCTCTTTATGTCTTTAACAGTATGGTTTACTGTGTGTATGTCCGGGAGCTTTGAGGATGCCTTTTTCTTACGTGATATTCAAAACCTAATATTTGTTTCTTTTTTTTTCATTTGTCAGACATGACTTATCCGTTGATAATTTCTTCTTGAAGGGTCATTTAGCATCATGTCATTTTAGCATTTATAAAACAATTTGGCATTGGGGGGAGGTTGACGAGATTTTTACATTCACATTTCTAATAAATAAATAAATAAATAAATAAATAAATAAATAAATAAATAAATAAATAAATAAATAAATAACGACTTAGCCATTGCGTCGTGTTGAGTGCCTGTATGCACCCTGTAGGCTGATGAGCTATTGAGTGCAGTGGTCGGATCACTGATCAGTTCTACTCTCATATCAGCGAATTAACTTCGTAGAGCCTCAACCTTTGCAGCCCCCGTGGTTTCGGTCTAGCAAGTCTCCGTTTCGAAAAAACCTTTCTAGTGATACTTTCTTTTTTGTTGTTCTTTGGTCTCCTGTTCTCTTGCTTCAATTGCCATAAGATTATTTCAACTGATAATCCAGCGCCATTTGCTCCTTTGCGCCGACTTTCGACGCGTCCTGGGAAGAAAATTTCTTTAGCTATTCTGCGCACCACTTTCTTATCTGCGTTGACGTTATACTTGCAAATGTCCGCATGTGTACACAGTATACCAATCCGCCCTACCAATTTATCGTTCCCCTGCATGCCCTCGTACGAGCGGTCGCACCAATCTCTGGCGCAAGCTCTCAGGTTTGTTAGTGCTACTTCGAAGCAGCAAATGCCGTAGGCAACCCTGCAAAGCCTCCTCGATTCTCTCTCCCCCCATTCCCCCCATTCCCCCCCTTCCCATCTCACACATGCACATTTCCGTCGCAACTTTAGAGCGGAGGTCAGCGATTTTCCGAGCCAACTTTTACCTTTCCGCGCCGATACGGTCTGGCTACATGGTTTCCCTTTAGCACAGCTTTTTTTTTTTTTCAATGTGTACAGACTCGCGCGACTCCCCGTCGCATCCTCCATAAACGACGACAGTAATAGATACCGAGGTTTCGGCGACACCTGTTCTTCGGTGGTATCCAGTACGCCGAGAAGGCGAGAGCGCTAGCATTGACAAATCGAAAGCGTCAGAGCTGTCTGACAGGTCCATTTGTCGCCGACCGGGGCATTTATATATATATATATATATATATATATATATATATATATATATATATATATATATATATATATACATATACACATACGCTCGTTTACATTCTTCTTTACATTTAGTCGCGTAAGAGGATCTGAAGTGCGCGCGCGTAACGTCTCCGCCGCGCTGCCACAACGGGGGCAGCTTTGAAAGAAAGAAACTGCGTGGTATGCGGATGACGATTACGCCGCTATCTATCATGCGCGCTGCGCGCGCCATGAGAACCTCCTAATTGTTGATGCGCATGAGAAACGCCCATTTACTTGTATTTTGCGGGCGATCATGATGCGCCTATAAAACGCGACGCGCCTCCCTCCTTCTCCCCTCGGTTCGTGTGTTGCTGCGCGGGCTACCGAACCCCACACACATACGCTGCGATGCGTGGCCAAGGGAAGATATATTCTCGTGCGAACGTGGCTGGAAAGTTGGGAAGTGGGAGCTAAGATATGCCGATGGGGGCCCGGGCAACTACTGACCGGAGAACAGCAAACTCGGCAAATAGGGGTGGGCCGGAGAAAAGAAAGAGAGGAGGATGTAATGCGGACGAAGGGGGGAACTTGCGACATGTATACGCCGTACACGTATCGCCTGTCTGGCATGCGCGGGCCAAGAGAACCCCCGCTTCAATGTCCGGGGCCTCCCTTCGTGCCTAAAGATCGGCAGCAAATCGCTCGGTACATGCGGAGCGCATGCGCCCCTAGTAACGTAGGAATAAAATACGAAATATAATTTTAGTGCGTATACGGCAGTTGAGCTTCGGGAGACTCCCGCGGCGCCAGCGTCAGTATGTATGTATGTATGTATGTATGTATGTATGTATGTATGTATGTATGTATGTATGTGTGTGTGTATGTGTGTGTGTATGTGTATGTATGTATGTATGTATGTATGTATGTATGTATGTATGTATGTATGTATGTATGTATGTATGTATGTATGTATGTATGTATGTATGTATGTATGTATGTTCGTCGATCGCGACGTGTCTAGGAACGTCAGGGTATGCGGGAAGCTTAAATACTTGGGGGAACTGGGAGGTGGGTGTAGGGCTACGTGCCACTACACCGATTTTATCGCCGTCGCAGCGCCGGCGCTCAAAAGTTTGCCACGGGAACCATCGCGCGGTTTTGCGAGCCAAGGGCCACCGCAGCGCAGCGGTCAAAGTTCGCGTCGACATATTCGCTCATCGTGTCGTGGTGACTTTGTCTTCGGCGATTCTGGTGACGAACGTCGGGGAGGGTACAGAATAGGGTCATTCTCATAGCTAAGCGTGATTATCTGGATCACAAATCTTATCTGGATCTGGGACACATATACATCCTGCTTACGGCCATGCACGGATATCTGTAGTATAGTGATGTGTTATTATTGCTTCGTATTTCCAAGACCCATATAACTTAATGTGTCTATGTGCCTAAACTATTGATCACTCAGTATTTATGCTTTTAGTATATCTGCCAATAACGCTCTGTCTTGAATCTTAGATATTTAACTTACTTTTGAGAGTTGACCGATTGTGTTACCTTTCGTTTTTCTCACTCACTTTACATTTACCTATGCTTGGCGCTGCCATTGTGCCATTGTGAAACAAGTGCTAGTGTCGAGTATTGTAAGCTTCGTACGCTTAAGGTTATTTATTTATTTATTTATTTATTTATTTATTTATTTATTTATTTATTTATTTATTTAGTTTTAGGTTTAGTTTTGCAGGCTCCGAAAGACGCATTTCAGAAAGCCCCAACGTTTCGGTAAGCACAGTTGCTTACGTACTTTCGTACAGGCGGCCTTGCAAAAACATAACCGTCGTCCACCGACGGACAGTGCATTAGAGACCACTCCGCTACCTTCGTCGCTCGAGAAAAAGAAAACCTCCCGTGCTCTCTCTTTCGGGCGAGATCGCGGGAAGGACGACGCGCAGAACTAGTATGTAGTCTTTCAAAAAAAACCCGGAACTCCAAGCTGCGACTGCAACTCTGTAAATAATCCCTCGTGTTACGAGCTCTTGTGTGCCCGCCTAAGCCCTGTAATCATTTCATTTTTCACCATCCTCATTTTGGTGCGGCCGTAAAGCTAATCTTCCAGCTCGGCCGCCATCAGCAGCTCTCGTTTAGGCCTCCTTTCCCCCTTTCTACGCTTTCCACCTTGACGGCGTTGCATCAGGCCCCGGGCGTAAACAATTTATGCTTAAGCAACCTGACGCCGCCACCCAAGCTACACTGTAAGGTAATATAGCAGGCGTATGACTCCAGGTAATCTGTTACCGGCCTCACAGCCAAACTACTTAGGGCTTTCTTTCCACGTTGAACTGTATTCCCAACGCTATAGCAACATTACAAGCATTACAAGATCGTTGTGGCGCACGTGTAATGTTGATCGCGTATATATGACCAACGTATGCGCGTGCATATGAAAAAAAAATTTTTTTTCTTTTTCGTGTTCCGGGAGATGTGGACGGCGTGTTAAATCTCCCTATCAGTATATGTTTTTTTTTCCTTAAACGATTTCAAAGAATATTCAGGTATATCGTCTGCAGTTAAGATGCAGTTATGGTAACTGCGAATTATGCGCGTCACCACGTAATTTCAGAAAGTGTCACCGCACTTATTTTAACACGTTTCGTCTCAACGTAGCCCGCCTATGTCGCCGCCTTCGAGGTCGCGGGATCTAATCCCGGTCACGGCAGCCGCATTTCGATGGGGGCGAAATGCGAAAACACCCGTGTACTTAGATTTAGGTGCACGTTAAAGAACCCCAGGTGGTCGAAATTTCTGGAGTCCCCCACTACGGCGTGCCTCATATTCAGAAAGTGGTTTTGGCACGTAAAACCCAATAATTAAAGTTAAATTATGTCGCCGCCTTACTCTCGGCTTTATTGGATGGGAAATGTTATCGCCTAAACTTGAATAAGCTAAGATTTACAGCACAGTTTCTGTAGTCTCGCACATTGGTCTGATCTTTCGTACTTTAAGTCTTTAACAATTACCGCACGGTGACCCAGAAATAAGCCAAGGAAATGTTTCTGGCTACCTAATTTTCTTCCTAAATAGCGCGCAATCTCTTTGTTACACGTGCGTTATTTGTGTGTGTGCGTCTGTTTTGCTTATATATTTCCGTGCTGTTCTGCTGTTCGTCGTTACAAGAATCGCATTCGCCGTCTGTCGCGCGGTGGACCCCAGTCACGGGAAGCCGCGCATAGTAGTATAGTAAGAAACATGAAATATTCGCGAATACGGTGACGACATAAAAAAAAAAGAGGAACCTAGAACCGACAAGAGGTAGGTCTTAAAACGCGCCACCTGCCTTGCGAAGGCACTCAAGCAGAACGCAGTGCCTGCCTGCCAGCCGTGCCTACTTTCCTCCATATGTCGTCATCCATTCACATTGCCCCCCTCCCCCTCCCATCCTCTTCTATATTGCTCTCCTCGGCAGAACCCATACGGAGCGTGATACAAGAAGCGCGATACGTATGCGCATAGAAGGTAGGTCACCTAAGCCTCAAAGGAAAGTCAAAACGCGAACAAACAGACTCCTTGCGTTCGCCTCGATGTCAAAGCTTTTCGTTCTCGTGCATAGAGAACGGGCAACCGGGTCACATCAGACGACGAAGAAAACTATACCGTCGCCGATCGCGTCTGGAGTTTCGCGTGCCGTTAGACAGACGGTGGACCTTTCTCAGGCGCGCCGTTGTTCTAAACGCCGAGCGCGCATGTCCTCCCGGTTTTTGATTTAGGCACACGAGTACTCGCGCGGAAAGGTCACGATGCGCGCGGCATGAACGTGCGTGTGTGTGCGAGCTTTAGGCGCGACCTGCAGTATCGCAGACACACGCGAGCTGCTGCGACCCAGTCGGCATAGCGCGATGAGGTTAGACGCGTGCTACTGGGTATAGAGGGAAAAATCGAAGCCAACGGGGTGCCCTAATAGTGCAGAAGAAAAAGGAAAGGTCGCCCCGGCAGAAAGGTCGTAGGTCGGCGCCGAGAACGTTGGAAGAGAACGAATGGAAACAGCGAGACGGACGGGCACGCGAAGCAAGGAGATATACGAACCACCGCCTCGGCTGCAATACGGCTATTCAAATCGAAACCAGCTCATTGGACCACGTCTTTATTTCTTCTCGTTTATTTCTTCGCGTGCGCGCGTTCCGTTTCCCTCCAGCCGCCCAGATGCCGACAGAAACGGAAGACCGAGGGAAAATTTTTGCTATTCTTTGTGGGGCGCCTCTGTTCGGCTTAGGGTCCATTTCCTCACCCCTTGGTGCCCGCAAGAGAGGTCACAGTTGCCCAGCTTCTATCTATAGCTTCAGCAGCATACTTAATAACCATCCTAAACAGGTCAGCGTTTGATAGGGCTTTCGTGTTAACGTTCACGCTTCCAGTTTCACTGCCTCTTCAATCACACAAAGACCACGTTCAGTTCGCGAAAAAAAACAAAATAATTTCGAACAAACAAGACAAAAGTGAAAACTGTTCCAACGGGCTTACCAGCAGCGCATGCGGGTTAACTCCATCTCTGTACTATATATCGACCTGCGTCGCGATTCCAGGCTACTAGAATGCTGCTGTGCTCTATTAATCCGAAAGACATACCAGCTCGACTGGCTTGCTATATACTGCTTACTTCGTGAGCCTTGTTTCACGGAGACTGTCATGTTGGCGAACCATTCGAAGCAAAAACGAAATCGCACACTGTTTCACTTGTCTGACACGAATTCGGGGAATCTCGCCGTCTCACACAGCGCTGTATGCACTTTTCCTTCGAACTCGAGAAAATAAATATGGTCTGCTAGGAAAACCTGAAGTGTAACAGCCAGAAGAGCTACTACAGCACCTGTCATCTCGTCGAGATGACGATCGACTGTTAGGACGGCGGCTCGATCGATGGCTGAATCACTCATCATGGATCTGGGCTCGATTCCTGGTAAATTCCGCCGTGTTGTCGAGTTGGCCATCTTGTGAGCTCGGATTGTCTCGAAACGACAGCATGTCGCGGAATTCGTGAGACCCCTCGGTTGGAGGTGAAGCGAATTAGTTCTTTAGTCGGTCGCAGTGGTAACGCTGGCAACTTTCGACGCCGGCTTTTTAAAAGCATTTTATCATCGGATGAATGGACAGGAATGACATTATTATTATTATTATTATTATTATTATTATTATTATTATTATTTGAAAACATATATGCACTTGGCAGGAAAGGGAAAGCGAGGAGCAGGCTGGCAACGGCCACCGAAAGTGGTATAACGCCGGCCTACTCTTCAGAAAGGAAGAGACGGAAACATAGAAATGGAAGACAGGAAGAAGGGGAGGAATGACATGAGGAATATATACACGCACACGCAGACGGTGACGAACGCTTAACATCTATGCTGTTGCACCGATAAGCAATCACAGTGGGCGCGACAAGGCACTCGGTAAAGATGTGCGCGCATAAATGTGCAGCCAGAATACTACAAGGAAATGAACAAAAAAGGTGGAATGCACAAAATAATCACGGAGTTTTCTTTCCTGGGAGAATTCTGCTAACGAGGAAGCACGATTACGACGTGCATCTCCAACAGGCGCAATCAAATCTGGCTGCATCACATCTGCACAACTTCTGTTCTCCGTACAGTAAAAGGGTTTGAGCAATGATGCGCAGTGCGGACGCGATAGCGCGCGGCCGCACCGATTCCCCGCGGACGATCGTTGCCTCCGCACTCTTCGGAAGTCCAGCATGTACGCACCCACGGGAGCAGCCGCAGCAGCAGAAGCAGCAGCAGCACCCAGGGAGAGCACTCACGGAGCCACTCGGCCTCCGTGCCTCGGCTCGATCCATTTGCCTCTTCCCCGCCGGCCACGCCTGGCTCTTATTAAAAAACCCGAGCCCTGCATGCCCGCTGCGCGATCGAAGCCCGCAGGCAAGTGCAACAAGACTCCATACGTCGGCGGGCCACGTCGAACGGTGGCGACCCCCTCCTCCCTCCCCCCCGCCGGCCCCCACCCCCTAGCCCACCTCTTCTATTCGTCTTCCGCACCTATGCGCGCGTGCACGGGCCAACAGAGGAGCTACTGCTGCGGCCGCTGCTTCCGTGCATGCGTGTGTGTCTGTCCGTGCGTGCGTGCGTGCGTGCGTGCGTGCGTGCGTGCGTGCGTATGTATAAAAGCGGCGGATCTCCCTGCGACGGTAGCGCAGGCGCGCAAGTACTACTGCAGCAGTATAGGAGCAACAGCTAGCAAGCAAGCAAGCAGCGAGCGGGCAGCCCGAAAACTCGTCTGCTTCGTGTATCGGTCCAGACGATCTCCCGAGTTTGGCGCGCCGTAATTACCGTGTACGCCGCCATACTTTCACCCCCCGATGCCAGCCAGCCGCCGTCGCGCGGCCTGATTTGGCGCCCTTCCCCTTCTTGCCGCCTACTTTGACCGCGCGCGCGCGCGCGAGTCGCTTCGAAACTGTATACATCCTCAATACCCTCCCCCCCCCCCCCACCCACCTCAATCCCCCTTTAACAGCACGAGCAATACCTCACCCCCCCCCCCACCCCTCTCTCATACCTTCTGTTGCCTTTTCTGTGGTTCCTGTTAGTGCTTTCTTTGCCTTTCATTTCTTTGTTTCTTTTTCTTGTTGTTGTTCGTCGTCGTTGAGGTTCTTCCCCTCCTTCCATATCCGCGTCCGGTCGTCGATCGAACGTTCTTCGCCTGCGATATAGCTACCGGATTCCCTCGTGCCGCGATGTTCGCAGCGCCTTCTTCTTCTCCTTCTTCGTGTTACTCTTCCTGAGCCCTCTTGCTTCCTGCTTCTTTATTTTTTTTGCTCTACACGCGCTGCCAGCGCACCGCGTACGCGCTAAAGACTCATGTGCGCGGTGTTCTCGGAAGAGCTGTTTGCAAACACACGGCGCGCACTTATAAAGAAAGATGGATAGGCAGAAACTGGCGCTACAGGTAACATGCGACACGCTGTGCTGGTAACACTGTTCGCCCTGCGCGCCGGATATAGCAGAGCTTTAGACATAATCTTCTTAAGTGCTGCCTGTGTGAATATCCTTGCGCGATAGATCCATGCCCATATCCATATCCCTGCGCGTGAATATCCATGCGCGGAATGCGGTGCCCGTGCGCACGCTTGCTTGCGTGTGTGCGCATGCGTGCAGCGCACGGCACGAAGTTCGACGCTCCGGACACTCGGTAATGCTGGGCTCACAGCTGGTCGCATTGCCAGCGCGTCAAAGCAACCGTGAAACAAGCCAGTCTGGATTTACCTGTATGGAATTCTACAGAGGGATTTGTGTGGGCGCTGATATATGACAACGTGTGCTCGTTGTGCATTTGACGCATCAACTTCGTGGTCTCTACATCTTGATATATCTTTACATGTCTTTAAACTATCTATAGACATCGTTTGACGAACACTTCAAAGGTATACAGACATTTCACTCCACTTTACCAATCCCAATTAATGAAATCCGCCAGTCCACTGCGATGATGTCTACTGTAGGGTCAAGGTTACATCTAAAGCAAATTCGAACCCAATGCAACCTCTGAAAATTGCAGAAAAAATAACGTGGCTGGTGATATTCATTGCACTTGCCCTGGCACAGCTGCTATCGTGCCACTCAACTTGAAATACAAACGCGAACGCGGACGTACAAATGCAAACACGCATGCATCGTCCTGCCGGTACCAGTGGGCTCGACCGGTCGGCACCCCAAGAGAAGCCGCTGCATTGCGGAAGCCCAGCGGGGATGCCGGTCTTCCGCTAAGAACATGCGCAAGTTACTACTCGCCGTTGCGGACAATGCAGTCCAATGTGCTCCGGCCAGTCCGTTTGGAGAGAGAGAGAGAGAGAGAGCCCTATCGTGGAGCCGAGCGGGCCCCGCCGTATATAAACTACGCCTGCTGTCACTGGTGCAATGCGAGGAAACGGACGCGCCTGGACCGGATGGTACACAGCGAGCTGAGCGCGTGTTGCGACGGTATATAACGCTGCCAACATGGCATCGTATACACAAGGCGCTTATACATGTGTTCCTGTTTAAGTGGATAAGGAAGATAACTCCGCGTCCTCGACCTCGACGGAAACAGGAACGAATGGCTTGAAGTCGTGCAACGCGTTCTTGGGGCGCTGTCCATAAATTCGCAACCAGATCGCGCCATCTTCCAGCTTGACCGAGACGCGTTCCTTATCCGCCTCGACCTGGGCGGCTGTGTTTCTAGCGCTGTCGGATATTGGATGCGCTTGTCACCGCGAGCGAACGTCGACGTGGAATTACCGCAAACACGTCAGACGGGCGTAGTTTTTAATATCTCCGCGGGTTGCCTTGGTTTTCTGCTGTGCGAGCGTCTCTGAACCCGACTTGGTGGCGTATAGCGGCTTTGGCGTGGCGCTTCTAAGCCCGTGTGTTTGCGGGATCAAATCATGGCCGCGGCGGCGGCAGTATTTCGATGGGGACGTAATGCAAAACGCCCGTTTGCCGTGCACTGGGTGCTCGTTGAAGAACCCCAGGTGGTAAAAATTAAGCCGGAGCCCCCCCCCCCCTCCCCCCCCACGCACACACACACACTACGGTGTGCCTCATAATCAGATCGGGTTTTCGGTGCGTAAAACCCCAGAATTAAAAAAAAGGGCATCTGAAGGCTTGTTGGTTGTCTATATAGTTGTCGCTGGGACAACGTGATCAACGCGTTAACGTTATTTTGGCTGAAAGCAGTCCTTATTTATATCGTTCATATATCCTTCCGGTAATTTAGTTCCGAACAACTTGTTAAGGACTGGGTTTTTTTCTTGTATTTTTTAAAGTAAAGAATGAGGACGTTTTAGCTAGCGCTCTCTCATACCAGCCTGTTCTTACTTTTGCAGCTCGTGGTATTTATGTTTGATCATTGGGAAATGAACTATTGCGGACTAAAATACAACAATCTATGCATTCATATTTCAACCATATACCCGTCGCTTGCGATCTTCCTTTCTGTGTACAGAATTGTGCAGTTCGTGTATATATTTAGTGCTTAAAGTCAGGGAGGGGCCTGGGGGGGAGGGGGCGCTTCCTTTATTTCTATATAAAGGGCTCCCCCCCCCCCCCCCCCGCCTCCTCGGCAGGTCAACCGTAGCACTGTGGCACCCGTCCGACTAGCGCTGGAGGTGATTTTATTGCCGGTACGTCGTGCCTTGCGCGGGGCAATTCTAGCTTTCCACCTTCCGATTAATGATTTAAACGTGGTTAATCGGCTGATATGTGCCGAGCGAAATTGGGAAAGCAAATATTGTCGTCTGCTGCATGCATTTCTACAAAGCACTGCACGTGAGAGTCACTACCCTTTCTCGACTAAGGTTCTTGTCCCAGCATATTGTTTCATGCGCCGCCTGAGCCTGAGGCTGCCTGCTCATTAATTAGTGAAGGGTCACCTTGGTTTCTCTATAGGTTACCAGTTAATTTTCATTCGCTTAGTTGTGCATTATGAGTGCTGTGTTATACCTAATACGCATGCATCTTGTCCCACATATGTAGGTAAACAGCCGCGAAATCATACAATACATCGTTGTTGTGCAAGGCAACGAATAATCTATGTTGCAGCTAGATTTATTTGCCTTAGAGTTCACATGTATTTAACCTTTTACCACTTTAGTTATTGAAAAAAAAAATGTTTCCGACGTGGCAATTTTTTCTATGACCTCGATTGAAATGGCACGTTAAATAAATACCTGAAATACGCTCAGAATAATATATTTGCTCATATAACACCCATAAGATTTTGTTGACTACCAGAGAAAGTTTGCTTCACTACACTGCATATATATATATGTACACTGCATATATATATGTACACTGCATATATATATATATATATTGTATTTGTATTTTAGGGTGAGTAGGTAATTCATGATCTGGTAATCCATGAGTTCGTAATCTGTGGTAGCGCTCGTGCGTCTTTTTGGCTTTTTCTCCGTCTCTTCTATTCTTCAGCGCTAACGTTTCGGCTATGGCACTTTTCCTCGACTTCCGCTTCGTTCAGCAGGAAGGGCGGACACGTCGGGGCCGTTGATCTATGCGACAGAGGCGCTCAGCATATCAGCGTTATCATGCGACGCATTTTTCTAGCTGTCATGCACTACCTGACTCAACCATACGCGCACCGTTCGAACACTTTCTTTCCTTTTCGTTTCTTTTCTTTTCTTTTCTTCTCTTTCCTTTTCTTCCTTTCTTTCTTTCTTTCTTTGCGATGCGAAGGCTTCCTAGCTCTTAAGAAACAACGACAAACGTATGATGAGTCGTGTTTTCCGGCTGTCCGCTCATCACAGACGCCGCAGCGAAACCTGCGTGCAATGGACAGTTGACTACCGCAGGTCAGCAGGTCGACACGCCTGCAGAAGCTTTAGCACTTTGGCTCCATGGCCTCCTTTTTCCGTACGCTAGTGGTAGTCAGGCTGCGGGCGGGTAAAAGGGTTGTGGGTGGAAAAGGGGCACAGTGCTTTTAACCTATGCAACGAGGACTTGGGAGTTCCGCTGTTTCAGTTGTGCACATCGAAAGCGCGAGAATGGAGGGGCGAACGCTGCCCTGATGGGGGGCGAGCCTTTCCTTTCCGTTTTGCGATGCGACTGCCGCATTCAATGCAAATGCTGTGGCCGTGCAGTGAAGTGGTAACAAGATCAAGACGCCGGATGAGAAAAGAAGCGAGAGCACGCTAGTATTAAACGTTGAAATGGGCCTTGTGCCGATTATGACATTTTAAGCGGGAGAAAGTTCGCAAGATAATTTAAAGGCAAAAGTTGAGAAAAGAAGCGAATGTAACATAATGAGGAAAAAAATATAAAATGTGGTTGGTGATTTCTTTTTCCATTCTTTTTTGAGAATCCGCTACAAACCACTCATACAGTTTTTAGATTTTTATTAACTATAGGAATGTTTTAATTAGCTGCTGCGCATAACCCGAGTAGACCGGCATAAGAGTCCAGCTAGCCACAGAACAAACCAGGGGAGTATGTGAAAGCGGTCTCTTCTTTAAGCTGGTTGGTTTCGGACTACCCAACGGCGTGCAACAGCAATGAGACGACACAAAACAGATATGTCGCTTTTTTGTATCTATTGTCCCGACTACGTTCGGATTGCAATAGCGACACGCTATACAAAGCGTTGGAGCCTAAAAAGGCAGCGATTGCCGCTTGTCTTACAACACTGTCGACACGAAGGGAATGTAATGAACATAAGTAAAGAAGGCTTCCTGCATAAAAAATTGGGACATTTCGGGAACGCGGAAGGTAAAAACAAAAGTACGAGGTGTTGAAGAATATCTGGAGTACAATTCCTATGTGTAAGGCCAATTCGGTGTCACCATGCATGTGTGTTGCAAAAAGCGTTTTTCGCGATGATTCGAAGAAATCGTCTCTGCCATTTTGGGTCAGTTTTCCGGCGAGCCTGCCGCTGCGACATGCCTACTGCACCTCCCCATATTCCCTGCCCCCCCATCCCCTCCTCCACCCATGCCCGTCACTCGGATACATACACACTTTCGTAAGAGGCGTGATATCGACACACCGCGTAGACTGCCTTATACTTGCGTCTGAGCAGGGCTGGCCCTTCGTTGTTCAACGCTGTGCGCGTCGTCCCCGTTTCGTTCTATACACACTGCGCGAGCAAGCGTGAATGCGCGTCTCTTCGCCGGCGATTAACGCGGCTCGCGTTCCCCGCGCAAGCACAGCGCGCGCGTGCACGCGAGCCTATCGCGTAGAGCGTGAAATATCGCCGCATTGCGAAAGCGCCTTGACAGTTCGCCCAGAGACTCTCAGCCAGCCAGCTGCCAATGAAACAGCCGTGCAACCGAAGGGGTCGCGTTTAGGGTCGCTGGCAGCTCGAGCCAGTGACAGCGCATTTGCGCAAGCGTCTGTTCTGCACTGCGGTGCAGTGAAATAACAACGGTTACACGGTCGAGATATAACCATGAGCGACCGCGGTGGTTGTCGGGTATGCGCGTACGCCGTGGTGGGTAACTCGGCGTTAATTTCGACCATCTGGTATTGTTGAACGTGTGCTCAATCCATGGTACAAGGGTGTTTTTGCATGTCACCCCCATTGAAATGCGGCCGCCGCGGCAGGGATTTGATCCCAGGCTCCCAGGCTTACAAGCGCAACGCCACCGTGGCGGGCTTTAGAGTTACAGCCTGCAGCCGCTTTGTCAGGCATGGGGGGGGGGGGGGGGGGGGGGGGGACGTGAACCTCGCATGTTCATGCCGGCTTTTCCTTTAAATGTGCTCTTTCCCGAAGGCGGTGTCGGTGTGTATATGGCAAATTTGCGGTTAGCATTGTTCACCTTACAGATTTTAGCAGGGCCTTCTACGCTGAGCATAGATTTATAGGAAACAGACGGGAAAAGAAAGATGCTTTGTACAGAGTTGTTTCTCATTTCCACAAGCAGCGAGACTTGTGGAAGCAACGACGGTCCGCAACTTGCGTAAGCCGAGAACCAATCAACTGTGGTCGAAGAAGGGATGCACCAGGCTGGAGCAAGAGAAAGAGAGAGAGAGAGAGAGAAAGTGTTTAATGGGAAGGTAAAGAGGTAAGCCCTGCTACACACAGACCTTGCTACTTCAGATGAAGGGTTTTAATTGACATGAAGAGGAGAAGAATGTAATGAACAGCAAAAATAAAGAGAAATAGGAGTAAGCAATCAAATAGAGCCCGCATGCTCAACAATAGCACTAAGCGTGTCTATAAGTTCTGCGCCAGCCCATCTTCGGCCACTTTTGATTCCCACTATTCATGTACCCATCTTGCCGTGAAGTCGTATATGGCCGGGACACGCATGCTTATAGACACGGCTCACGCTCCGAGCAATGTCGTTGCCAGCTGAAATGGCCCTACGGATGATGGGAACGAAACCTCAAGCGTTCGGAAGCGGTCGAGAGGCTATTTATAATAATCCGTGTGATTCTTCCACACGCAGAACGTTGCTCACGGGGTAATTATCAGCAAGAGACCGGTGTATATGGCGGTCATTAATGGCGACCCACTTCTTTTTAACGGTGCCCGCATCTGGGCCCCCGTATGCAACGCGAGGGTATGGCGAGGGATCGTCGCCCGTCCCGTCCACGTTTGGCACGTCCGTCCGTCCGTCCGTCCTTCCTCGAGATGCGTCTCCGCACTCAGTCGAGCGCGGACGAATGGTGCTCCTCTGGACGCTGCTTCCGTTGGGGACATTTTTTTTTTTTTTTTTTGCTCTCCCAGAGGCCCTTTGTGCGGGGTGACCGAAGCGCGACAACGTCTGCGCGAGATAATAATGGCCGCGTCGCTAAACGACCACCTCTGGTCCACGCGCAATAAATTCAGCCGACGTTCACGGCATTCACAGAGCCCGCATACCTCGTATAGCCCCTGCCGCGCGCAGAACAGCAGCGTGCTGGCCGTCATTCTCGCGTATTGCAGTCAGCTTCGCCGGTTGTCACAGTTACGTGGAGTCCACGGCAGCCTGTTGTTTTTGTCGCTTTTTATAGTGATTGTGGCTTGGCTCGGCTTTAAAAGCACGAACGCATAGCGTGGACTCAACTGTGTACGCAATAGTATGTCCGCTCACTGAGGGGCGACACTTACACAAAACGAAAGTTCGCAGTAAGATGGAGACTTGAAGTGGGCAGCGGTGGTCGAACAAAAGATGTCTGAGGCTGGAGCCAAGATATACTGCAGTGACCGATTGAAACTGAGTAGCAGTCACCCAGAAAATCGCCACAACTCTTCCGTTTATTTTCACCTCAACAAAAGAAAATCATAAATAAAACCGCAAAAGCGACCATAAAAGATGCGGACGGAAAAGAACAGAAAAGCTCCAGCTTGTTTTAAGACATGTTTGAAATTTCTCAGCCGCTGTTGGTGAGTCACCTTTGTCTGGAGCGAGAACGAATGGTGCATGTCTCGGTAGCGTGGTTTCCGCAATGCAACAGACCATCTTCTATGTCGGGAGACCTCAAAAAAAAAAAAAAAGGTTCCTGTGTTTTGAGTGGCGCTGTAAACGGAGAGGCTCTGGCTTTCGTCTCATGCCATATTGGGTGTTTTGCGCCCTAAGTACTATAGAGGCACCGTATCTGGACAGGATGAGAAAGTGACCCGCAGTGTTCGCATGTATAGCGAATCTTTGACGATAAGTTTTCTTCTCGGCTTTCTTTCGGCTCGCCGGTTTAAAAGACAGACGATGCTTATGTTCCTTTTCGACCGTTTTATTTTCTTACTTCACTCGTAACCTCGAAAGCAGTGTCTCACTGCTTTTGCTCCTTCCTCGTTCAAGACGTGCTGGTTTCTATGGCCTGTTCTATATTGTGGGCGATAATTTTCGTGTGTGTGTGCGTGTGTGTGCGTGTGTGTGTGTGCAGGCAGTTTACTCGTCGCTATGAGCTTCGCCTTTGCTACGCGCAGAGTCACAAACAGCAACATTTCCCAAATTGGATACTAGAGACGCTGCTTCTGGAAGAACGTAGCATATAAGAGCTTCCTCGTGACAGGCTTTACCAATTCTACGAGACAGGAGCGTCTGCAGTGTTTCACAGAAATCTCGGTAATTTCTCTTCTTGTGCTGTGAACAAAAGAAAACTAAAGAGGAGGCAACATAAACCTAAGATTAATGGACGGAAGAGGTGAGTGCAAGGGAAAAAAATTTTGCAACCCTTATAATAGGAACGTGTTGCTGGGCTAGTTCGAGCTTGATGACAAACGGATAAACTTTCATTTGAAACAGAAGACCACAAAAATGAATGTACATGTAGAGGGTACAGGCACTGTCACGTCTATGTATGTCTTCTTATGGCGTATGTAGTATGTATGTATAAATAGTTATGGCATGCCTTCCAATTTGCACGGTCCCGTTAGGCCAACAGTCTATTTGTGACCACCGGACTGATAGACTGTGACAGTCTATCAGTCCCCATGGGACGTCGTATAACTTGACAATTTACAATCACCGAAATTATGGGTTACCCGACATATGCACTAATATTCTTAAGCTATGAAGACTAGTATCTGATTCTTGTACTTCACGAAGCTTAGTAATGGTGCAACATTCATATCTGTTTATTGCTATGATGTGATATGCAAAATTTCAGTGGATTCCCTCCCACATTGGCATTGCTGGCAACGAAAAAGCTGGTGCTCTTGCATGCGCAGCGCTCGATCCTCCTCCCATACTCAATGGCCCAAAGAGCAATCAAGTTAAGAAATATGACATTCGAAATCACTTTGGGTCACAATGGATTACTCCACATAAGCCATGCCTAACGAAGAGATTTCGTCGAGAGGAAGCCTCACTTCTACATCGAATAAGGACAGGATCTGCTAGCACACTAGCATTGTTACTTAAGACGGGGCGCATCAATTCTCCAAATGTCTCCGATACAGGAGACATTGAACACTTTTTGTGGTCGTGCCCGAAATTCCTAGACGAAAGGGACACTCTCCTGAAAGCTCTGCAACAAAACCGGGACCTTCCGCATACGTGCCTGCAACACCTTGCGTTCCCCGAAGGACCAGTTATGGCCCACAAATAAACTTCACGTCTCCTTATCGGGTTCTTAAGAGAGACTGGTCTGATGGACATGTGGCGAAACACCACAGTGGTTTTATAAGAGACGCCCGGCTGGAGCAATTGCCGGCCTTGATCACCAGGCTAAACCCGCCTGTGCCTGCACCACCACCACCACCACCACCACCTCCAGTTTTCACAATTTTATTGGATAGGGATGTTGTAGAGCGCAAACTCCTATGTTATCAAGAGAGCTTACTGTTTGGCTAGTTGATACATGGTACATAGAAATAGAACAGCGCGAACTAACGCGACAAAAGCCACGGAGACAAGTAGAGCATTGCCTCTCTTCCTTGCCCTGCGGTTAGTTTGCGCTGTTTTTGTTCTGAGTACCATTCCTAGAGCACATGTGCAGACTTTGTTTCCTCGCAAAGTGCCATTGCGCAAGCCTATGGAGCGGCGCCTCTGACCTCGTATCGGTGCCGGCACGCCCTGCCCGCGCTCCGGTTAATGTAAAAAACATCGCTGGCCGCTTTGTGGCCGTGTCTGACCGCCGGCGATATTTGAAAGTTGAGGATGGGGGGGCTGCAGGGGGCGTGCAAGTGGGAGAGGGTTGTTCGCAACGGCGGAACGACGGAGGCGAAACGGGACGTGCCGTGGGAAACGCTGGACGCATAACGACAACCAGTAGTGGAGTCCCCCCCCCCCCCCCCTTACAAACCCCCCACTCCGTACAATCCCCCTCACCCTCTCACCCTCCCTCCTCTTCGCATTTCTTCGCGTAAGTTGACGATAAAAAACAGAGGAAATGGTAGGCGCAATGATGGCGGCGTGACCAACCGTCAGCCGTTCTCTGCCGGGGTACCTGGCGCGTTGTTGCGTAAACATATAATGGCCGAAGAGGGCGACACTGCCTGACGACGACGACGACGACGAAGAGGACGCCACGGCCCCTCGCTAGGCGCGCCCCGTTCCGCCCTTCTTTACGGCTGCCCCGGCCGCCCGATGTCCTCTTTTCTTCGGCGTACGTGTGTTTGTTTGTCCCGCGTAATGTTTATTACCCTTGTACCCGCTTACGTAACACGTCCAAGCCTCTTGCGCGGCTTTTAGTTCTTTGACTGTGCGTATAATATACGGATGTTTCAGAAGCCCAGTGTGTTTCCTAAAAAGAGGTGGTTACTTGTCTTTCTTTAGTGGTCCAGCTTTTGTTTCACTATGTGACTCTCACATAGCCATCGTTGTTCAGAGCTTTCCAACGCCAATTTCTTTCGTCACTGCCGCGTTTTGTCCTTTCTGCGGTAGTCACGTGCTCTCTGACGACATGGAGCCACATTAATTCGCGGAAATTTTCTCACGCTAGAGCTGTTCGTAAGAGAAGATGCCACTGAGTCGTGATGTTGGAGATACAGTATTAACGGAAGCAGGGGCAAAGAGCAATGGCAAATAACACTTACAAAATAAACGCTCCGTGAATTCGTGCCCTGTTCACGCCTTTGTTTGTTTTTGTCTTTTTTTTTTTTACTGAAGTTAAAATAAAGAAAGATAAAGGTGTCGGCTACTTCTCTTCACGTAATAGCCATAATAGAAAGAATGAAATATTGCAAGACATGAAGAAACGTCGCAAATTAGGAAAACCCGTACAGCCGTGAGTTAGCTAAATAAAGTAAATGAAGTCTGCAAACACGCACTGGAACACAGAGACGAAAGGTGAGGGCAAGTTGCACCACACACTCTACTAAATATATGCGTGAGTATAATGACTTCCGAACATCTTGACGAGGCCGCGATGCATTGCGAGATGAGCGGACGCGCGGATGAGTGAAGTACACTCGTACTGCACGCACAGAGACGTAACCGTCAAAAGCAGTGGGGTCGGACAAAGAAACAGTTGGTGGGCGCGGTGGGGTTGTGTGCGGGTGGATGCGCGGATGGGCCGTTGTAGACAGACAAGCGGAATCATGGCCTCGCACTCAATGCCTGTAGTATTTAAAGGCCCTCATAGCATATCCCGTGTATCAAAGTTCCATAACGCACAATGCGCGAATGAGTTCGCTGCCACACATGTCGCGCGTCAGAATTCCATGAGGTTATCGTCCTTCAGAAATCGAAGAAGGCGTCATGTTCCCACGACATTGCTGTATCTACTTAGCATCCAGAACAGGAAACAATGTACCAATGAGTCTGTCTGTTCGGCAAAGGCACAATTACAACAGGTCGAGCTTTTCATCACATATACACAAAGCGCGCTATATAACAGGTCGAGCTTTTCATCACTTATACATAAAGCGCGCTATATAGTGCAGTTTGTATATATGCCTCTTCTTTTGTGTTGTATGGTTACTGCGCTGTCTAGGGGCGGGTATGCTATAGTAACGGATATGCAGTGTGGCTCTCGCTTTCCAAGCGAGAGCCACACTGAAATGCAAGTGATATTTTGTTCCTGCGAGTACATAGGGTATTTAGGAGAGAGGTTCTTCGGCTCCCTAATTTCCTCCGTGATACAAACTTGGAAAGGGAATGGTGAGCCGTGTATGTATAGTTGTGGTCTGAAAAACTCGCAACCTATAGGGCTTCGTGTCAATTTTTTTTTTTTTTTATACCTACATGGTGTTAGCTGGGCTCCGAAGTGCCTCAGTCCGTATTCCCGTTTGATAGGCGGCGTAGAGGCTAAGCAATTGCCGACAACTTTTGCAAGGATATACGACCGCCTGCACGAAACAGCGACCTCCCTCCTTCTATGCTATACCAACTCTCCCAATGTTCAACAATAGCTAGAGCCAGCGTTCCGACAAAGGGACAGAAGTTAAGCACCGTATTGACTCTAGCTATATAGCTAAAGTTGGGATACTACACATCTCTGCCAACTATACATAGTTGGCAGAGATGTGTAGTATTCCAACAACGCCACACATGCGACGAGAAAGTATAGACGACACGAGGGAGGGGGGGGGGGGGAATATTCTGCGGTGTCAGCATATTAACGACGTTTTGAAGCTCGATCCGAAGTTCTCAGCTCCACGGCTCGACAAGCCCGAGGCTCCTACTCACGGCGCACAGCGATACCACTAAAGTCGCCTTGTCGGTGCATTGACTCCGTGGCTAAGGCAGCTGTTGAGAATTGGTAGCGACCGTCGCGCGTTTCCTGCAACCGTGGTTGGGGGCCCGGCGACGCACCAAGAGGGAGCCGGCGAACGGACGAGGGGGCGCCCCGCTGGGCTGGTGTCCCGACCGGCGCCTCGACCCGCAACCTGATCCGTGCCCCGTGTTTTCGGCGGACCGCCTGCTGGGCGCGAATGGCCGGCGCTTCCGAGAAGGACGAAGGCGTCGGTGTGGCCAACGGACAACTCGTATTTTGTATTTTCTTTTCTCTTCCCTTTCTAGTCACTGCGATGTCTTTTGTAAAATAAACGTTCAGTCTTGAAGCGAACCCCGACGAGTGAGAATCGTTCCTTCGAGGCTCCTGCGTGCGCGGCCGCTGTATACGCCGCCGCCCGAAAGAGTCTCACGCAGCAGCAGTTTTTGTAGTCGCACTCGCGAAGTGACCTCCACAGAGCGTTGGTCGTAGCCTTTAATTATTCTACATTTTCTGGTGCCGAAACCCGGGAATACTTCGCCTGCTGACATCGAAAGCGCCATGGAACGACTACAGAAGAAGCAAGCTGCCCTGCGACAAGCAATCGAAAAAATCATCGCAGCGGCTAGCGACCTACTGCAATCGCCAACCATCCAAGTCGGTGAGCTTGAGGAACACCTCGACCTTATCCTCGAACAAGCGGATGAGTTGAAATCTGTTAACGAGAGCATCGAAAAGAAGATAGATCTTCAAGAATTAGATGCAGAATTAGAAGCTTGCGCTGCATACACGGAGAAGATCTGCTCCATCAAAACAAAGATCAAGAGAGCTCTCAGGAGTCAGACAGCCAACGAGAGCCGGTCGACAACTCCGTCAGTCACAGGCAACGCATCAGAGCAGGAAGCATACCACATCGGTTCCGTCCCACCTGCGACATTCCAGCCACTATCAGCAACAACCAAGTTACCGAAGTTAGAAATCGGAAAATTCAGCGGGGACCTGCGCTCGTGGCAGAAATTTTGGAACCAATTTGAATCGACTATTCACAAGAACAGCACCCTGCCTGCAATAGCGAAGTTCCAATACTTAACCAGTTATCTAACCGGAAAAGCCGCCGCTGCCATTGAGGGGTTGCCGATCAGCGATAGAAATTACGACATCGCAGTGAAGACCCTCATTGAGAGATTTGGGAAGGAGGACGTCATAATTGAGGACCACATGTCGCGCTTGCTTGACGTCCGCCCAGTGCACGATCTGCGGGACATCGAAAGGCTGAGGAGCCTCTACGACGAAATCCGCTCGGGAGTCCGAAGTCTAGAGGCGCTGGGAGTGTCGTCGAGCACCTACGGCACGTTGCTTCTCACCATCCTTCGTAAAAGTATCCCAAGTGAGCTTTGCTTGGCGTACTTCCGACGGAAGGCTGCCTCACCTGAAACGCCACAACACGAGCTTCTCGGTTTCCTCGATTTTATGAGAGAGGAAGTTGAGAGCAGAGAGAGAGCACAGAGTGCACTACGCCGTGGGTACCCGGACGCCGCTATCAGACAGAAAGCGCCAATCAAAGGGGATGTTCGCCCGCAAAACCCATCGGCATCTGTTCTCACCGTAACCGACGGCGAAGCGCAATGCGCATTTTGTGGTGCAGAGGGACATCAACCAGCGAACTGTGTCGCCCCCGTGCCCATGGCCAAGAAAAACGAGGTGATGTCAAGAGAGAGGCGCTGTTACAAGTGTGCGAAAAAGAAGCACCGTGCCGCTGAGTGTAGAACTGCAAGGTGGCTGAGGTGTGCCAAATGCTCTGGACGACACGCAACTGGCGTCTGCGAGCTCAATCAAAGACCGACACGCCCTCCTTCAATCGGAGATGCTGCACCAGCAGAGACAGCAGTGCAATCATCGCTTCAGGTGGGACCAGCACTGGGAAAGACCCGTGTGCTTCTGCAGACTGCACGAGCGTATGCGGAGGGCCAGCACAACAGTGCTCTGGTGAGAATGCTGCTTGACGGTGGCAGCCAGAGAACGTTTGTACGACAGGATGTTTCCCGGCGCCTCAATCTTCGCGTCATAGGAGGGGAGAAGCTAACTATCTACGCCTTCGGAAGCGAGAGACCGTCTGAAGAAAGAAGGTGTCATCGCGTGGAATGCTGGCTGCGAAACTGGCGCAACAACACCAGAGTTCGGATCGAAGCATTAGAGGTGCCCGAGATCTGCGGAGACCTCCTCCCACCACCTGACGACTGCACGGCTAGCATCGCTCGTGAACAAGACCTCCAGCTCGCTGACTCCTTGCCTGACGGCTACCATCCTGGTGTTGGAGTTGAGCTGCTTATCGGGGCCGATCACTACTGGGATATAGCAACAGGAAATGTCAAGCGCCTTGGTGAGAAGCTCGTGGCCATGGAGACTGCGTTTGGATGGACATTGCAGGGCACTGAGTCTACATCGTCCGTCGCAACCTTTCTATCGAGCACCGGAGTGATGCGGGTAGGTGTGACCACAGCACCCGACGAAATCTCTCGTCAACTGAGGTCATTCTGGGAGCTGGAGCACCTTGGGATCGTCAACGATACACAGCTGACCGCCAAAGAAGACAGCGTTCTTCGGGCCTTTGAAGAAACCATCACTCAGAAGAACGGTAGATACCAAGTAGCTCTCCCATGGAAAGAAAACGCGTCAGACTTAACAGACAACAAGAGCATAGCATCGCACAGACTTCACTCATTAACGGCGAAGCTGCTCCGACATGAAGAAACCGTTCTAGACTACGATCAGGCAATCAGGAACTACCTGCAAGCTGGACACGCCGAGGAAGCGAACGAACTGGGTGAGTCCCCGCTGGGGCCCATTTACTACATGCCGCACCGAGGTGTTGTCCGGCCTGGTAGCGAAACAACTAAGTTGAGAGTCGTATTCGATGCCTCCTCCAAAGCGGCGGGAAAGCTGTCACTGAACGACGTCCTCTTCGCAGGACCTAATCTAAATCCAAACCTAGCGGACATCCTGATTCGATTCCGAGTGCATAATGTGGCCATAATGTCCGATATAGAAAAGGCTTTCCTTCAAATCGAGCTTGCAGAGAGTGCGCGCGACGCTGTCCGCTTTCTGTGGTATCAAAGTACACCAGGGCAGGGCGACGCGCTCCCTCCAATCAAAGAGTACCGCATGACAAGGGTGCCATTCGGCGTTACATGTAGCCCGTTTCTCCTCGCAGCTACCTTAAGTCATCATCTCAAAACGGTACAGGAGAAATTTCCTCGCACCGCCAAGATCCTGAGTGACAACCTGTATGTAGACGACTTGGTTACTGGTGCCGACAGTGTAGAAGAGGCAGAGCGCATAATCAAGGAATCGCAGTCCATACTCAAGGCTGCAGGTATGAACCTCAGGAAATGGCGATCAAACTACCCAGAACTGATTGCATCGTTTGCCGCGACTGAAAGCGCCCAAAAAACTCTACCGGAGCTAGGCCCCACAAAGATTCTCGGTGTAGAGTGGAGGCCTGACACAGACGAATTCGTTTTTGAGATGACCGCCCTGATTGGATTTTTGGCAAGTCGGCAGGACACGAAGCGATTCGTATTGCAGGCCTCGGCGCGCATTTTTGACCCATTTGGCTTTCTCTCGGCCATTACCATCACGGCGAAGATCATGTTCCAGAGCCTCTGGGAGCGAGGTACGGCGTGGGACGAAAGGGTTCCCTCAGATTTACAGGAGACATGGGATAAATGGTGCCAACAGCTTCCTCAACTTCGGCAGGTATCAGTCCCAAGAATATTGGCTCGTAACCTAAGACATGCCCGAACGAAATCTGAGCTGCACTTATTTTGTGACGCTAGCCCGAAAGCATACGGTGCAGTGGCCTACATCAAGGCGCAAAATGAAGAGGGTGAAATCACCATAGCACTATTAATGGCAAGGGCCAGAGTCGCTCCACTGAAGCGACTGTCACTGCCGCGGCTAGAGCTGATGGGAGCGCTGATTGGTGCACGGCTCGCAAGCTACCTGACAGAGCAACTGAACGTAGACGGCATTTCCGTGCACTGTTGGACAGACTCAACTGTCGCACTCAGTTGGATAAGGAGTTCTGCGCAAAGGTGGAAACCCTTCGTTTGCAATCGAGTGCAGGAAATTCAAACGCTAACAGACCCAACTGTGTGGCAACATTGTCCCGGCAAGGAGAACCCGGCGGACTTGCTTACCCGTGGGATCTTTCCTGCGGAGCTGGTCGGACGCAAGGACTGGTGGACAGGCCCAGAGTGGCTTAAAAGGGAAGAACGAGTCACTGCGGTGTCAGATATCCGGGAGGGCGAGCTTTGCATGGCAGAAGAGCGAGCGGTCCATATTCTTCACACTATCACAGAGAGCGCACCGGAACCACTAATGAACCTGGAAGACCATAGCTCACTAACGAGAGTGCTCCGTATAACAGCGTGGGCCAGGCGTTTCATTCTAAACTGCCGAGGCCGGTCGAAACTTACGGGCGAGGTGACGGCTGAAGAGGTAGCCGACGCGGAAAAGCTTTGGCAAAGAACCTGTCAATTAGACATGTTCGGGAACGATGTTGGCGCGCTGCGTGCCGCCAGACCGCTCGACCGGGCATCGTCAGTGATAGCGTTGAACCCATTCTTGGACGCTGACGGTATAATGAGAGTTGGCGGGCGGCTTCAGTACAGCACAGAAGAAGAAAGCGCTAGGCATCCCGTAATATTATCACCGTCTCATCCGTTCACACGCTTGCTCATTTCTTCGGAGCATAGACGCCTACTGCACGCCGGAGTACGGGACACGTTATCCCAACTTCGAGAACGCTACTGGATTATTCGAGGGAGACAGGCCATCAAATCGGTCATTCGACGCTGTCTTCCGTGCCAGAGGCAGAGTTGCCGAGCTGCACAAGAGCCCACTGCCCCGCTTCCCCCCTACAGAGTGACCCAGGCTGAGCCATTTGAGACGACGGGTATCGACTTTGCGGGGCCCATATTCTACAATGATAGCGGGTCCGAACACAAAGCTTATATTGCTTTGTTTACTTGTGCGACAACACGAGCCGTTCACCTCGAGCTTGTTAGAGACCTCTCGGCGAAGTCATTTCTGATGGCGTTTAAGAGATTTGTGTCAAGGAGGGGAATCTGCAAGACGGTTCTGTCCGACAACGCATTGACATTTAAACGGGCATCTAAAGATCTGAACCAGATGTTCCACGCCATAAAGGGAAGCGAGGTCCAGTCTTTTTTTAGTGCACAAAATATCAGTTGGAAATTTATTGTTGAGAGAGCGGCGTGGTGGGGTGGCTTTTGGGAGAGAATGGTGAGAACCGTGAAGGCCACCCTTCGCAGAGTGCTCGGAAGGAGCTGCCTTGACCATGACAGCCTCTCCACGGTTCTAACCCAAGTCGAGGCGGCCGTAAATTCTCGTCCGTTGACTTTCGTCTCTTCGGACGCGGGGGAGCTTATGCCCTTGACTCCAGCACATTTCCTAGTCGGTCGCAGGCTAACGAGCTTGCCTCCTTTCCGAGAGACCACCGAAGTCAAATCGTCAGCACAGACACTAACACGCCTATGGAGGAGACGCGCCGGGCTTGTTGACTCATTCTGGAAACGGTGGAGACGCGAATACCTACTGCAGCTTCGCTCAGCGCATGTTACAAAGCCAGGCAGAGGAAGAGGCATCGGTGAGGGAGACATAGTTCTCCTCGGGGATGATCGGGCTCCACGCCAGATGTGGAAAATGTGTCGTGTTTTGGAGACTTTTCCAGGAAGAGATGGCCGAGTACGTGCTTGCAAGATCCTTCTCCCGAACCAAAGCGAACTGCGACGACCCGTACAAGCCTTGTACCCACTCGAGCTCAGTGACGTGCCTGCCTGTGCTGACAATGGTGGCCGGGAATGAGCCGGCGCTCATTGCGGGGGAGGATGTTGAGAATTGGTAGCGACCGTCGCGCGTTTCCTGCAACCGTGGTTGGGGGCCCGGCGACGCACCAAGAGGGAGCCGGCGAACGGACGAGGGGGCGCCCCGCTGGGCTGGTGTCCCGACCGGCGCCTCGACCCGCAACCTGATCCGTGCCCCGTGTTTTCGGCGGACCGCCTGCTGGGCGCGAATGGCCGGCGCTTCCGAGAAGGACGAAGGCGTCGGTGTGGCCAACGGACAACTCGTATTTTGTATTTTCTTTTCTCTTCCCTTTCTAGTCACTGCGATGTCTTTTGTAAAATAAACGTTCAGTCTTGAAGCGAACCCCGACGAGTGAGAATCGTTCCTTCGAGGCTCCTGCGTGCGCGGCCGCTGTATACGCCGCCGCCCGAAAGAGTCTCACGCAGCAGCAGTTTTTTGTAGTCGCACTCGCGAAGTGACCTCCACAGAGCGTTGGTCGTAGCCTTTAATTATTCTACAGCAGCCCTTGTTCGCGATTCTAACGAACGACCCGGCAGTTTTCCGCTTTACGGCGACTCGCTCGGCAGGAACATGGGGGAGTTCCCGTTGGAGGCGCGGTATACATCACGTATTGACATTCCGTCAAATGCAAATAAGCACGTTTGTGACTGCCTGCCGACCTACGAGATTTTATATATATATATATATATATATATATATATATATATATATATATATATATATATATATATATATATATATATAATCAAGGTAAGTTCATATGTGTGTGCGTATTTTGCTTTAGTCGGCGATGTTTCAACTAACTACGCATGGCCGCGAGGCCGATCGAATGACGCCGTCTCTATGAATATATCTGGTATATCAGTCGCCGTTTTTCACATCCCTGTTCTTGACTACAAAGTAAACTGTGTTGCACGTCTGAGGTAAATGAGAAGGCCGCCTATAGGTTAAGCGGCTAGAAAGTGGCCGCACGAGTTGTGGGCACAAAGCCAAAGTAATTACCACCGCATCTGCAATCAGCCTTCTTTGAAGAGACATGAACTACCTAGCTGCATCTTTGGGGGGCTCAGCTGGCTGGGAAAGCTCGAGTTTTACAAGACTTTGGGTCGGCGAAGTAGAGGGCCGGTGAAGTGATTGAGCGAAAGCAGCTGGCAGTAATTAACTCCAAAGGGAGAACAGCGGCGTCGTGGTCGACGCTATTTTGGCAGGCGGTGCGAAGCCGCTTGGGAAAAGGGGTGGCACGCGGTAAAATTACGATCAATTTTATTCAACGTGCCGCGCCAGATATTACTGTTTTTTATTATTCGCCAGATATTACTTACCTGAGGATGAATCAAGTGCATCGGATATCGTAGTGGTCACAAGAAACGCCTACTGAAGATGCATCAAACTTTAGGGGACGGCTGCGGCAAAAATTTTCTCTTTTTGGGGGGCCATTTTGCACCTCGTTGTGGGAAGATACCTGGCCCATGACTGGCGCTTTGTGGTTACAAACCGGATATCGCGGGTGAGACAATATTCGCTGTCCCGCCACTTACTTTATTGCCGCAGTGTCTGCAAGGACAATTATTAGACGGGGCAGTTGTGGAGGGAAACTGGCACCCATTCTCTAGCCACAGCAGCTTTTGACGGCTCGGTTGCGTTCCAACATGCACATCCTTCATCCCTGCCATAAAGAGCGTTATTTTCGAGACAGTTCATTAGTCCCTATTGGCTGCATTATTTCCAAGAGACTTCTTGCATCTCAGTTTCTTCTCGACCTCACCTAATAGAGCTATGTGTATACGCGGAGCGGCTTCGTTGAGGCGTGCTCAGCTGCGACCCTGGCGTTGAAGACAAGAAGAAAGTTCGCTGCTCAGTGTAGCGCCAAAGCAGAATAGTCCAGCTATAACCAAACACTCTGATTTAAGCTTCTTAGTTATTTTAATGGAACAAAATTTCTTCGGTTTATCATGTGCAAGACGAGGAAAATGTTGCCAAGCTTATAATTTAGTTGGAAGTATACACTGGAAGCGAGAACAGTGCTACAACTGACACCATGGCATGTTCCAAAACATTCCGCACACGTTTAAATACGGCTCTTATTCTGTGGCTTTGGCTGGGGGCGTTACCTCCATTGTTTCGCCGTGACCTGTGTGGCCCGCAGGTTCAGCTTTCCTCATTAGTCTAAGCAATGGGTACGGGTCGTGTCAAAGTCTCAAGCTTTCAGACTTGAGAAAGCTTCCGTGCGACTTCGCGTCTTCACGACCAGTCAGCATCATTCGCGCTGAAGCCCTGCGGTTCAAACAGCTACGCATACATTTAAGTAAAAACAATGAATATTTCCCTTTCACTAACGCCTGAATCGCATTATCAGAGAGAGAGAGTGTGTGTGTGTGTGGGGGGGGGAGGGGGCGGGGATGGAGACACGTCATTCTGGCACCACGAGTTGAGGTGAGGCACTAGGGGAGGTGGGGAGGTGGGCGCGTCGGAGAAGGCATCAAGTTTGCAGATGAACGTTTCCGTGGGAACTCCGCGCAGCTGCGGCGACGAGTTTGCGTCCTTCGCTCGAACCTGCGACGCACGCGAAGAGCGCCTGCCTGCAGGAGGCACTCGGAATGGGAGTCGGCGACAGCGGGCGTCGTTAATGCGCAACTCGCGTGGCGTTCGGTGCGAACGCGCGAAGCGTGGAAAACGACGCAGTCGGCCGCCGCGTCTCTTTTCGGCAGCTGCATGGTGTCCACCGCGCGCTCTCCTAGCTGTACGCGTATACGTGAAGAGTGTGGCACGCCGGCGGCAGGACTGTGAATCCCGTGCGCCGGCCGTCGGGGGAGTATACCCTCCCTGCACATGCCCACGGTCCAGCTCTCCCTTCACCGTCGGGGTGAAGGGTCGCCATTCGTTGACCCCTCGGCACTTGAAGCCGTCGGCCTTTCCACGTTTCGTTCGCCAAATCAGTGCAGCATGAGTGAAGCTAGCGCGAACGGATCGCATACCATAATCGGGAGTGGTACAGCATGTACGAAGTTTCATCGTAAGTGAGGGCGGACGCCTTCCACTGTCTTCAGGGGCGTTCAAGCTCGTACACTTCCTGGAGACGTGTAGATTTGAGGTCGAACCAACCTTGAACGCTCGTGGAAATAGACTTGGACAATACGCAGATGTATAAGTTATTCTCACTTCACCTATACATCTCATGTGACTAATGCATAACGCACAGGTACGATATTGTCGTCGATTCTCTGGGAACATATTTACCGTATAACAGTTGCTTAAAAGTGCACATGGGTTATACCTCCATAGGCTACCTACTAAGAGATGACTCCTCGCATAGAGAATCCTGAAAATTGTGTGCAGGAAGTCTACACAGCTTACAAATGAATCTCCACAGCACTACGTAGAAGTAGAGGGCACCACCACGGTATCGTCTCCTTCGCTGTTTACTCCCACAATTAATCAACAACAAGCCCAACTAACCTTTTCAAAATGCCAAAAGGCTTTCGCCTCCACTGACAAAATAACATTTTTGTTATTGATCACAAACTTCATCGGGAACAACATCTCGTGCGAACGAGGCTCCCTGCACATGTACGCGTTCGGTGCGCCGCTCTGCTTTCCAGTGCGCACTGCACGCTTCTAATTAGGCATAGCGCGTGTATGTAGCAGCCCGCGGCGCGGTATGCGGTGGGAACTTCCGTTCGTTTCGAGACAGAGCCTTCGTTTACGCGTGACGCCCTGCGGAATTACCCGCAAGCCGCGCGTCCTTTCCTTTTTTTCTTTTTCAGCCGTTCCGCTTTCTTTTGCTTGCTTTTAAATTTCCGTTCGCGCTTTGTTTGGACCTTCCCGGCCGCCTCCGAGCGTGTGCGCGTGTCTTTTCGAAGCGGTCGCGACCCCAGCACGCGTAATAGACGGTTCGGCGGCGGCGTCACCTGCGGCCTTCATTTCTGAGCAAGGTTTCTCTGGGAGTGATTAGCGTGTCGGCGTTTATTGTTTTTCTCATCTGCGAAAGCGTGAGAATGTCGGCGTGGAAGAAAGGAGGCGCGCAATTTTGAAAGGCGATTGTGTGTGCACTGCAGCTGTGTATAGGAGCCTTTTTTTTGTCGCCTTCGCTCTCGTGCCCGCCGCAGACTGTGCTGTCCACACGCAGGAATCGTGGACTTATCGTGGGAACCCTGCTTTCATGCGTACGTACGTACGCCAACGTATACCGGGTGTTCCAGCAAACAGTTTGAAAATGTTTTTATTAAAGTTTACCTATAACAGATAAGCCCAATTGTAGTCCAATAGCTGGTTTATACTAGAAGAGGCGGGCATTGTTACTTGCGCAATATTGAAATCTAGAATTGCCTAATTACTTTATGGCCTGTATTGCATTTTACAAATTCTAGCAGTGGAGTTCGCAAGGTGATGGATCTACTTGGAACGAATTCTCGGGGTTACAACTGTTTCGAGATAATAATTCCCGAACTTTGCGAAGAAATGCATTGGCGTTCCAGTCACTTTGTTAACAAAACGTCGTGTTATGCATTCAAGTACATAAATAACTGGAACGTCAATGCACTTCTCCGCAAAGTTCAGGAATTAATATCACGAAACTGTAGTCATCATGAGAATTAGTTCCCAGTGGATCCGCCTTGCGAACTCCACGGCTAGAATTTGTAAATTGCAACATGGGTCATAAGGTAATTAGTTAAAGAAGTAAATTAGTGAATTTTTAAACATTATTCTATTATGCATTTCAATTTTTTGTGTGTGCAAGTAGTGGCCGCCGCTTCGAGTAGACCACCTTAGGAACAAGAATTGTGCCATCCGCCGCTGGCAACCTTTAAGAATTTTTGAAAGCGTTCGCTGAAACACCATGTATAGAGCGTGGTAAGAACGATGTGCTCAGTCACCCGCCGTAGTGCCGTAGTGGCTATTAAAATTAAGTTCTGTGGTTTTTTTTTTCTTTCCGTGCCAAAGCCGTGATTTGATTATGAGGCACGCCGTAGTGGAGGACTCCTGATTAATGTTGACCACCAGAGGATCCCGCGACCACGTGCTTAGCAAAGGCCACCTCGGCGGGTGTTAGTGGCGATGGCGTTGCGCTACTAAGCCCTTGGGCTTAGCAGATCAAATCCCGGCCCCGGCGGCCGCATTTCCACGGGGGCGAAATGCAAGAACGCCGGTGTATCATGCATTAGGTGCACATCAAAGAACCTCCTCGTGGTTAGCGTTAATTCGGAGTCGTCCCCTGCGGCATGCCTCATAATCGAATCGTGGTTGCGGCGCGTGAAACTGCAGAGTTTAAGTTAATGTGCTGAGCTGTGCGAGCAAATAAAACTGCAATTGAAAGACAGTTAAAGCGATACTTGAGGTGATGGAATCGACTTTGAAAGCTATGGAATGGAGTGTAGATGCAAGCGTGAGTGACGCTGCTACTGGTCACTCACATAACTGGCATTGCATACTGGTCAGATACTCGCGGCTATAAAATTACGCATTCGACCGTATCTCATTGTAAACCGCCAAAAGCGCGAAGGGCTGGCGTGCTACTGTGAATAACGTCAAATGCCACCATATTGTCAATTTCGCCATCTTTCCAGCTCTAGCTGATTGGCTCAGGACACAAACATTGTGGAATTCGACATTGACATGGCTTACCCAAGTTGACAGTTTACAGAATAGGACCCCTGGTTATCTTAGTATACTTAATCGATCGCAAAGCTTGCCTACCCATTGATTTGTACTGCCTTTAGTATCCCAGAAGCCCAAATTGAGGTGCTTCATATTCACTTCAGCTATAGCTTCTAGCGCTGAAACCATTCGAACTACTCTTTACCATTTCCAAATCGCCAGACTGATTTAGCGTATAATCTTTTTTTATGGTTAGATGCCCCGTATAATAAACAGATGATCAATAGTTCATTTAGAACAGTCAACGTTTTCGCCGTAGGAACAGGTAAAATCTTCTCGTAGAGGCTATTCTTTAGCGCGCAATTATAATTTAAAACCGCGAACATCAATGCAGCAAGGCGACGGAAGCGTTGCATGCTAGTTCGTGCGAAGGAACTATTTCCGCTCATAGAGGGAGTAGGGAGGAAAGAGCTGTGCACATTGACTGGATTGATTAGGCAAGCAACTATAAGCACGGAGCGCGGATATTTATACGGGCCGAGACAAGAAAATAAAAATATCGTCCATGTTTGTTTGGCACAGCCGCCCTTTGCAACATAAAATGACATCCGAGACTCGCGACGGCATTGCGTTGTTCTAAGCTATGAGAGCACTTTTTTGTTTTTCTCTGTCAAAGGGAGGCGGGGATGCGGAGACAATCTTTCATTTGTACACCGCCATTGAAAGCCGCTCTCCTGCCGCGCCACTCTGCCGTGAAACCCAGAGACTATACTTTTTTTTACGCGTGCCTATTTCGCCGGGCACGGCTGCACTGGTGCATGGAGGACGCGGCGACGGCCTTGAAGGCCAGACGACCGCAATGCTGAACGAGCTGCACGGCGCTCGTACGTCTTCCCGTATATGGGCGCCTGCTGCCGCAGACAGCACGTCTCGGCCCGGAGCAGAGCCAAATAAAGACGCTTGCAGTATGCATACGCATATACGCGCCTGGCCTCTGCCGGCGCGCCGTGCAAGCCTCCGTCGATCCCTCCCCCCCCCCCCCCCCCTCCACCTTTGGTTTCAGCCTGCATGCGTGCGTGCGTGCCACAGCTGCGTCGTCAGAGAGCGCATTGTTTCTTTTTGCCCGGAACGCGCCGAGGACGGAAGAACGGCCTCGCCCGTTTGTGTAGCCCGAGACGAGCGCCCTTGAACTTCGCCCCCTCCACCAGCTTCGCCAGCTGCGTCATGCGCGTGGTTTCCTGTCCCGCGGCCGGAGCCTTGAGGCTTGCGGCGGTGACGGCACTCGGGGTCACGGCTGTTGAGACCCCTCTGCGCAAGACAGGGTGGAAGCTCTCCAACTCGGACGTATCCGCCAAAGTGCGCAGTCAAGTCGACGAAGCTGCCGTTTCCGCGCAGATGCAGTCTAATCGCTATTTTTAGGGTCTACTGTTAGAGGCTCTTTTATGATGATTCGCGTCTTCAAAACAGTGCAGCGCATCTCTTCCCCTTCAGCCAGCAGGGGATGGCTTTACTATACAACTGCTACAAGTGATAACCCATACTCTCAGCTTATCTGGCTTTGAGATCGTTTCTTTATTACTATAATAGTCTGGTAGTTATCGTATGGTGGTGGTGGTAGGGCTGATAATTATTAACCCACTAACTAACTGCCACTGGATTCGGCACCATCTGCAGCATCGGACAATAGATGCCGAAAGCGCAAGTGGTTTATTCATCCTTAGTTTCTTTATCCAAAGAAAAAACTGGTGTGCATGTAATTATAGCACCGCTATAGCGTTGCAAGTTGTGAGAAAAGTGCTCTCCAGCAAAGAGGGGGAGGGGGAAGGGAGCATTGAACTGGCCAGCGCTATAGCTACAACCGTCATCAGTCAAAGCCGCGAGAGCCCCGCAGTAAAAATCTTACAAGACAGCGCAGTACCTGTTACGTATTTTCCTTTGTTATATTTGTCCCTGCCTTGCGTGTGACAAAACGCGCCTTAACGGTGCATTTCCCTTTGAATGCGCCGGCGCGATCGACGTCAGCGGTGGACCACTGCCGCGTTCCTTTATTTTGCTTTCCTTAATATCATTTTCTTTTTTCACACCTTCCGCTCATTTAATACCTTTCGATTCGCTTTCTTCCACGTCTCCCGTCCTTTCTTTACTCGGCCGAATCGAGTGCGCGAATTCCGCAGCGCGGCTGTCACGTGACGCGCGCGCGCCTCCTCGGCGCTTCTCGTGGGGCAGGGGAGGGGGGGGGGGGGGGCGACCGGCGACACGCTCCGATGATCGGACGCACCACGCGCGCGCGCGTATGCGCGCACAAACAGCAGCGTGCTTGGTTGCAGCGCGGCCGAAGGACGTAAACAAACAGAAAAACAAACAAACAAACAACGCAGAAGAGCTGCGGCGGTGGCGGCGGCGGCTGCAAAAGCCGAGGAAAGGCAGCCCACAACCAACCACTGCAGTGTTCGGGAACTCAGTCATGCCGCCGCGGGCCTGTCGGCCCGCTTCACTGAGGACCACCCATGACGCGTCGCTACGACTCGGAAAGGGAAATGCAAAGCCGCTAGATGATGGGAGGAGGCGGAAGGAGGGGGGGGGGGGGGTGCGAGGGATCAGGGCAGACACGTGGCAGCGGCGGTGCTTACAAAACTTCTTCGGCGCAGCTTCCAGCCGTGTCTTCCAACCAGCAGCTCGCTTTGCTTGGCGTTTTGCTTTCGTGCCTTTGTCATTGGTGTTGTTAGGCCGCGGTGTTTGTGCTAGCTTCGCCGCCCCGGGCTTTATCCGTGTTTGCAACAGAACTGGCGCCGACAAGAATGCGTTCGACGGCCTTGCGAGTGGATGGTGGGTAGTGGCGGGCTCGTCGAAAGTGGGGAGAGAGAAAGAGGTGCAGAGTTCGGTTCCCTCGGGCTCCGCCTGAGTTTTGCCCGGAAACTGTCGCTTTTATTTTTTTTTCCCCAACAAGCCTCAAGGGAGCACATCCCCTCCACTCTGTACTGTACACAACTCCGTACGCTTTCTTTCTTTTCTTTCTTCCCCCGACGTGCACTTAGTTACTAATTCCCCGCATTCTGCGCAGGCGCTTTTACTTCTGTTATTCAAGGTGGTTCTGTTCTGCCGTTGTTTTTCTTATTTCTCTACGCCTTATTTATTTTTCGGTCCTTTGCGGCTAGAGCGCAGATCACGGAGCTGGTTTTTGGACGAAATGTTGGAAGCCAGTCAGTTTTAGAGACCACGCATTTCCCTGAACGTTTGCTATTGAATTCACGCGGGCGGCAGCACCCTACCTTAGGGGTGGGCAGCGCAACCCGGACGAAGGACAAAAAGGAGGAAGATAAGAGCGCTGGCATCGCCTTCTTCTTCCTTGTACTTCGTCCGGGATGCCCTGCCCACCCTTGAAATTATGTTCAGTCACCAACTAGCCCACCTTGCTGGGTTCAGAAGTTATTTCGTGAGTTCCTGTTATTTAATTGAACGTGTACGTGTTTCGGTTTCTCATGCTAGGAACGTTCGCCTCTCCGAATAATCTAGCTCAAGGACAAGAATTGTGCTATCTGCCGCTGGCGATCTTCAAAATTTTTTTTAAAGTAAGACAGACAAAACTTAAAAGTGATCACCCCTTATTACTACGAGAAATGAACCGCAGGGGGGCTAACAGTGATTGAGCCCGGTTGGCCACCCCTGCACTTGGAGAAGCTGAGGGAAAACATATTGGGAGGAGATGAAGCCGAAAGTTGATGTGCGCTCCTCCCCCTGATTTCACTGGAGTCGTCAACGTATACTGAAAATTCTCGGCGCTCAGGCACAGGAGGTCGTTCGCATGAGTGGTGGGGCGTTTAGGAACCGCAGCAGCGTTTTTATGTCCTTGTGCAGCTGGAACTGATATAAATTGCTACTTTCACTAGTGGCATGACAGTGGCCGCTTTGCATATATTTCAGTCTCGGTGTTGTGGTGGCCACGACACTATTTAGCTCGTGTTAGGGCTGTGATAATGTGAGGCCATCAGTTGGTTTCCGCGCTCGCCAGTGTGGTGTGGTCCAGCGTTTTAAAGAAGCCTGCCGTTATAACCACTCGAAACTTCGGTGGTTAGGTCTGTTCATCCGGTCCTTTTCGTTACACTGTCGTCGCCAGGTCACCCCCTCATCTCATGCTTCACCCTCACCACTCAAGTTGCACAGTGAACGGGCCCAAATGTTGATCAAACGTTGTCCGATCTACTGCCACCGTGGCACAGCGTTGGGCTGACATTGCTTTTGTTTATTTGTGCTGCTAGAGTGTATCATATATGGCTTCACCCTCACCACTCAAGTTGCACAGTGAACTGGCCCAAACGTTGAGCAAACGTTGTCCGATCTACTGCCACCGTGGCACAGCGTTGGGCTGACATTGCTTTTGTTTATTTGTGCTGCTAGAGTGTATCATATATGGCTTCACCCTCACTACTCAAGTTGCACAGTGAACTGGCCCAAACGTTGATCAAACGTTGTCCGATCTACTGCCACCGTGGCACAGCGTTGGGCTGCATTGCTTTTGTTTATTTGTGCTGCTAGAGTGTATCATATATGGCTTCACCCTCACTACTCAAGTTGCACAGTGAACGGGCCCAAATGTTGATCAAACGTTGTCCGATCTACTGCCACCGTGGCACAGCGTTGGGCTGGCATTGCTTTTGTTTATTTGTGCTGCTAGAGTGTATCATATATGGCTTTACCCTCACTACTCAAGTTGCACAGTGAACTGGCCCAAACGTTGATCAAACGTTGTCCGATCTACTGCCACCGTGGCACAGCGTTGGGCTGCATTGCTTTTGTTTATTTGTGCTGCTAGAGTGTATCATATATGGCTTTACCCTCACTACTCAAGTTGCACAGTGAACTGGCTCAAACACCCGCCGTGGTTGCTCAGTGGCTATGGTGTTAGGCTGCTGAGCACGAGGTCGCGGGATCGAATCCCGGCCACGGCGGCCGCATTTCGATGGAGGCGAAATGCGAAAACACCCGTGTGCTTAGATTTAGGTGCACGTTAAAGAACCCCGGGTGGTCGAAATTTCCGGAGTCCTCCACTACGGCGTGCCTCATAATCAGAAAGTGGTTTTGGCACGTAAAACCCCATAATTTAATTTATTTTTTGAACTGGCCCAAACGTTGATCAAACGTTGTCCGATCTACTGCCACCGTGGCACAGCGTTGGGCTGCATTGCTTTTGTTTATTTGTGCTGCTAGAGTGTATCATATATGGCTTTACCCTCACTACTCAAGTTGCTCAGTGAACTGGCCCAAACGTTGATCAAACGTTGTCCGATCTACTGCCACCGTGGCACAGCGTTGGGCTGACATTGCTTCTGTTTATTTGTGCTGCTAGAGTGCTAGAGTCTATCATATATGGCTTAGAAAAATAAAGCTTGCGGGCCACTTGCTCATTTTAAGCTTCGACCTCACTACGAAAGTCACACCGTAAGCTGGTCAATGTTGGTCAAATATTCACCGACCTAGCGCTAACGGGGACTAACATCGGTCTTCGAGTCCCTGTGCTGCTAGGGCTTATGGAACAAAAGAATTGTCGAATACTGATACTAAAGAAAAATCAAACCATGCCTCTGCAACAACGCTCATTTGGCAGTTGGATAAGGTAACCACTGAACTTCCGCGCCACTTCGACGCAAGTAGTTTGTGCAAGGTGCTGTGCCTCACGCAGGCTCTGAGAATGATGACGACAGTGCAAGCGCTTGCGAGGCTACGACAAGCAATACTGCAGCATACGAGGACGGCGTCGTACGCATGGCGAAAATGGAAACATGAGGTGGAAGAAAGGATTAATCGAAGCATCTTTCGGATCTGCGGTAGCCCTGATATAGAACAGCTAAGTTTTCTGAACTAGTAAATAAATGGCTGTAACTCGAAGAAAAAAATATACTGTAACTCTCTCACACGCTCGTTGACACTTCAACTGCGGGGACGCATGAACAAATACTGTTCGCCTGCTGTGAAGCGACCTCTTTTCGGGCACAGAAACACTGGTAGAACGTCGTGTCAAGGAAATACCTGCCAAGAAAAGGAGTTGGCATTTGAAAAAGAAATGTAGAACATAGAGTTCTTTCATTTTTATTTATTTAACTATTTAGTTGTTTATTAGGGCGGTCTCGCATATCCTATAGCATCTCGCTTTCAATTGTTATGTTGACATTAATTATGCCGCCCAACAGGCGAAACACGAAAGAAGCTAGTGTCAAGGGTCCTTTCAAAAGCATAGTGGGCCTGTTCAGTGCAGTTATCGTCATTGCGGTCGCGGTGTCTTCACTTGAAACTTGAAACAGATGAAAACAGGGCTGGTTCTTGTTCACTGTGGAAGAGCATCTGGAAAGGGGCGGACGAGGGAGTGTAGCGGCGACTGCGGACAGAAGCGGTGGCAACGAAATCGGCAAAAGTGCGGAATGCGCGTCGACAGCCGGGAGAAATTCGTTCTCAGAAACGCTGCGCGGGAGAATCGTGACTACACGGGCACGAAGCTAGATGGTTGCCAACTCCGCCCACCTACCCCCGTCATTTGCCTCCATTGCCATTCTTCGCCGCGGATCTCCGCAGCATGCAAAAAAGAAAGAAAGAAAGAAAGAAAGAAAGAAAGAAAGAAAGAAAGAAAGAAAGAAAGAAAGAAAGAAAAGAGAGATAGAGAAGCCAACAGGTTCTCACGCTTTACTCGAGAGGCTCTAACGCGATATCATTACAACACATTATTTATCATTTGATGATTGTATCTTGACCTCTTCAACACTACAGATTTGTGATTTGTGATCTGTGATTTCATGACATCATGACCCACTTCTGCTTAACTCTTACTGTATATTGAGGCTGTCTACAAATGTGCGACGTAATCTACAGACGCTTTTCGCGGAGTAGTTTGTTCTAAAGGAACGAGATGGAGATTTCGGCGGCGTGCCTCGCGTTGCCTCAGCGAAAGTGAACGAATACGGAACCATTACCGCTTCTGCCCTGCTACTGTGCGATCAGCTGTCGGAAGTGCAACTGGATGTTCTCTAACGGACTGTGCTCCATTAATGCTACCAAATGTGGAACGGTAGTGGGAAGACGTGCGCAGTAGTTCGCTGCAAAAAAAAAAAAAGTGACTGGCACATTAAAGAATGGAATGAATCTGTATAACCAAGTCCACTGGCCGCTGCTGCACAAGGACTGCCTGTGTTGCCGGGCCTGGCATTCGCTTTGCTCGGGTTTCCTCGGCTTTCCTCGACGATAAAAAAAATGCACTCATCCGCCATCGTTGTATCGCTAACCTCCCCCCCCCCCAAAAAAAAAGAAGAAACGAAATGAAAAGGCTTCAATCCCGGAATGTTGGCAAGATTAAGCACTGCTCATTAAACAGTAACAAAGGGTGCAGCGCCGTTTCCTCTCGCAGTAATCTTCTTGCAAGTTATCTGCGCGCATCTACCTCAACTCACATGCATACTTACACCCACTCTATTTCCAACGTATCAAAAGTAATTGAATTGGCACACATTTGAATCAATGCGCCGAAGCATGGGTGACGGCGACTATACCGCCACAACAAACGAATGTTTGAAGCTAAATGTTTAAAAAATTATGGGGTTTTGTGTGCAAAAACCAAGATCTGATTATTAAGCACGCCGTAGTGGGAGACTCCGGAACATTGGCCCACCTAGGGTTATTTAACGTGCACCTAAATCTAAGTACACGGGCGCTTTCGTATTTCGCCCCCATAGAAATGCGGCCGCCGTGGCCGGTATACCTGAACGTTTCGTGATGGCCCACACAGTAAGCGATTGACTAGCGATAATACGTATTTGCTATAAGCTATTAGAAAGTACAGAACATCTACGGTCGAAGCCTTGTGCGCAGCAAGAACAAATTTACAGGAACTGAGCACACCTGTGAGCAATTAGGCAGAATATAAACAATCAGAGAGGAACCGTACCGAGGAAGGCTACCGAGTCAGAAGCATGACAAGCCGCTGCTCCAAAGTGTTTGCCAAATAAAGAACGGAAAGCAAAACGCGCTGATACTTATTTAATTTACAAACGGAAAGTTTGGACAGCTCGTAATACATGTCTAAAAAATTGGGGGGTTTTACTTGCCAGAACCACGATCTGATTATGAGGCAGTCCGTAGTAAGGGACTCCGGAATAGTTTTGACCACCTGGGGTTCTTTAACGTGTGCCTAAAGCTAAGTGCACGGGTGTTTTCATATTTCGCTCCAATCGAAATACGAAAAAAAAAAAACATGCCGCCGTGGCCGGGATTACATCTCGCGATCACGTGCCTAGCAGCCCTACACCACAGCCAGTAAGCAACCACTGCGGGTGGAATACATTTCTGGACGCGCTGTTAGTACACTGCATATCTTCTGGAAGTGTGGCCAAAACCTTCGTGTCATCCGCCCAGTCACCATCTACGACATTTTCGTTTTAATCGTGGCTAAAAGAAGGCGCTTGCCTTGTCGCTACTCGGACCCTGTGCGGACTTGGTCACCAAAATGCCAGTTCCGAGCCTACGACTTGAAGCCGACCCTCCCTCTAAGATGGCCATTGGACGTGGTACTCCCGGTGAGCTCAGGACTTCGAGCCGGAGCTGAGACTGCTGAGTGGCCAAGGCCTCTTCAAGGGGCACTGATAAGCTGCCCCCTTGCAAGCCCTCTTCCTGGCGGTGGACGGGCTGTTGTGATCGGCCTTTCAATCCTGCCGGCGCGCCTGGGACTTCGAGCCGAAGCTGCAGCTGCTGAGCGGCCAAGGCCTCTTCAAGGGGCACCGATGAGCTGCCCCCTTTCGAGCCCTCATCCTGGCGGTGGACGTGCTGTTGTGATCGGCCGTTCACCCAGCGACTACCACTTTATAATGAACTTTTTCTCTATTTCTTTGCATTTTCTTGTACTTATGTAAATATATACGTGTTTGTCCAACGTCCTCAATATCGGACCCAGCCTCACGTTCCCTCACTCCTCCACAAGGAAAGAGGATCCCACGCCTTCGAACCCCGAGTCGCAACAGTACTCTGTCGAGTGAGCCGCCTTGATTTTGACGTTACCGCTACCGTAACGCCAGGCTTGGCAATGGAAATTTCGGCCCTAGTAGTATGACGTCATAAAGCAGAGTGTACTTGCCTTGTGGTATGTACGTGGCGTCAGGACATGCCACCCTGCATCGTCTAAGGGCGGCTATAGTTATGCTGCAAAAAAGCATCTGCGTGGACTGCTAACGTGCCTGCACTGACTGGTATGAGAATCGTCTCATCCGGTGTATGTACAGTGTCTTCGGGATCTTCAAGCTTACCCGCCGTGGTTATTCAGCGGCTATGGCGTTGAGCTGCTGAGCACGAGGTCGCGGGATCGAATCCCGGCCACGGCGGCCGCATTTCGATGGGGGCGAAATGCTAAAAAAAAAAGAAACCCTGTGTACTTAGATTTAGGTGCACGTCAAAGAACCCCAGGTAGCGTGTATTGTGCTCTGTTCACGGGTTGCGAGCACGTGTGCTCGTGCCAAGGCGCGACGCCGGACCGTCGAAAGTACACTCCAAGGCAACGGGGGCGCGGAAAAGAATATACTTGTCTGCCATTCGACCTATAGAATTACGCGCTCTCTTGCGGGGAGGGATAAGCCGAAGGTCATCATCACTAAAGGGGCTGTATTCTGTATAGAATCTATTTGCTCGTTCCGTATAAGCGCGGTGTCTGGAGCATGCCGGAATGATGCGCCGCGGTAACCCACCTACTTGGCCCCCTCGCGACCCTGACCTTGCCGTGGGGGTCGGAGGTTCGCGCGTCCGTAATGTTTCGCTGCTTCTGCTGACGCTGACTTTTCGCAGTAGAAATTACGGCAGCGCGCGCACCACAACAGCCCCCTGGGGCCATGTAGGGCAGAGCCGAGCGAAATTAGTGCTTTGTGCGTCCTTGCCCTCTTGCCCTCTGTCCCTGAAGGGTTCGAATCGCGCTTCGCTCTCCCTCTTTACAATGATCTTCTTTATTTTTATTTTTGTATATACTGGCGGTATTAACACCCACGCCTCTTCCGCACATCATATTTTGTGTCTTTGATTTGGCGCACCCTCACGGATATCAAAAGGCTGGATAATACAGCTAAGGCTGGCCTTTACCTGATGCTCTCAGACGGCAGTTCGTTTGGTCTCCTGTAGCTGTGGCGTGTAATAGTTTAAAGCGGGGAAAAAAGAGAAACGAGCGCACTCGAGGCAATGCAAGCGAGGTCTTCCTGGGTAATAAACGAACGTGCCTCTGTAGCGGTAGGCAGCGAGGTGAGCGCGGCTTCAATTATTGCAAGCTGCCTTCGAGGCCCAAAAGAGACTGACGCAAACGTCACGCAGCTCTGCCTCGGATTCGGGAATGTTCCGTCTATAGTCGCGTTTTACTCCTTCCGTCGTCTTCGTCTTTGCAACGAGCCTTGCATGGCGCCGTGCGATGGTTGTTCGCTGTCTTTCTATCCCTACTGCGCTAGAAGTGGCTTCGACTTGTGTTGGATTGCAGGGAATTAGTGAGTCCCGACTGAAGGTCTCGACTCACGCGACGCGGCCAGGCATCGGCCGGGCCGTGGCTGTCGCTCACCTCCTCTCCCAAATGACCGGTTACGTGGAAAGGACCGGGACGGTGGAAATTCGTACGTTGTATAGCCGCCCATGGCATTCTCCTCGGAAATCGCCCACTTAGACGAACGGTCGTCCTGGCAACTGCGACTATCCGAGACGACGGAGTTGTTACTTTGTATAATAGCCCGGTGGCGCGGAAAGCCTCGAAGAACGGGTTATGACGAGCTCGCGGTCACCTGCTTTCGGCGGAAAAGCGTCGCGCCTATTTTCCGTGCTGTTCGATCACTGTTACGGACGCTGTCAACGCCTGGCCGCGCACTTTTTGTGTTCGTAGAATACCTTGTATGGGATGTGTACAACTATAGGTTCCGTGGACAAGCTATCAGAATGCACCCGACAGGAATGCCTCACGATTCTGCGTAACAAGTTTTGTGAGGCGATCCATGCCTGGGACCATACGAGGAAGAGTAAGCGCGATTGTGTCGCGCGTGTTTGGTCCAGTCCGAAAAGCGCGCGACATTTATGTCAACGGGAGCGCGATCGGAGATCGCTGTCGGAGAGCGCGTTCAGTATCGCCGCGCGCGATTGGCCTAGGAAAATCGCACACCCGCCGTGGTTGCTCAGTGGCTATGGTGTTAGGCTGCTGAGCACGAGGTCGCGGGATCGAATCCCGGCCATGGCGGCCGCATCTCAATGGGGGCGAAATGCGAAAACACCCGTGTACTTAGATTTAGGTGCACGTTAAAGAACCCCAGGTGGTCGAAATTTCCGGAGTCCTCCACTACGGCGTGCCTCATAATCAGAAAGTGGTTTTGGCACGTAAAACCCCATAATTTAATTTTTTTAGGCCAATTGCACGCGGCGATACTGAACGCGCGCTCCGAACAACGATCTCCGATCGCGCCCCTGTTGGCTTTAGGCGCTCGAGAAGACGGGAAGTTGGCGAAGCAATAGGCACCAGGCAGTTTTCCTTTTCTTTTTTTTTTGTCCGTGACGGGTAACGTATTTACAAAAAATATGCGCCCTAAAGGTCTACTCGCTCAAGCTCATTGGTCCTAATTCGTTTTACAGGCGAGATGAGTAATAGAGATTACTTTATTCTATTCACTCGCCATTCTTTTTCCTTTTTATTCTCACACACCTCCAAATGTTTTCATTCTGTCACTGTCCACTGTGCATTGTAGGAAACAAACCTGCCACCATGTTTGCTTTTCAAATAAATATTGTATGTATGTATGCATGTATGTATGTATGTATGTATGTATGTATGTATGTATGTATGTATGTATGTATGTGATTGTTGCATGCATGCATACATAATTGCATCTATCTATCTATCTATCTATCTATCTATCTATCTATCTATCTATCTATCTATCTATCTATCTATCTATCTATCTATCTATCTATCTATCTATCTATCTATCTATCTATCTATCTATCTATCTATCTATCTATCTATCTATCTATCTATCTATCTATCTATCTATCTATCTATCTATCTATCTATCTATCTATCTATCTATCTATCTATCTATCTATCTATCTATCTATCTATCTATCTATCTATCTATCTATCTATCTATCTATCTATCTATCTATCTATCTATCTATCTATCTATCTATCTATCTATCTATCTATCTATCTATCTATCTATCTATCTATCTATCTATCTATCTATCTATCTATCTATCTATCTATCTATCTATCTATCTATCTATCTATCTATCTATCTATCTATCTATCTATCTATCTATCTATCTATCTATCTATCTATCTATCTATCTATCTATCTATCTATCTATCTATCTATCTATCTATCTATCTATCTATCTATCTATCTATCTATCTATCTATCTATCTATCTATCTATCTATCTATCTATCTATCTATCTATCTATCTATCTATCTATCTATCTATCTATCTATCTATCTAAATTACCAGCGTTGGAGCACTAACAGGAAATCACTTAATGCTCAAGTTTTCCCTCAGCGATAATGTCTGAGATACGGCTTCGGGGATAGCACAGTCGTGTCGCTGTGCAAGTACTTCAGCCGAGTGATGAAGGGCTGTATGACTAATAATCGAGCGCTTGTCGAGGCGTCTCCAGTGAGATGCGGCACAAGATCTAAAACGCGTTTCTTTTCCTGCTCTCAAATCCGAGATGCGCGGCTCCAGTGTTCTTCTTTCCCGCCCTTCACTTATTTTTAGCAGCGAAGCGACTATTTTGGACGAACGGCGTGCGCATACATGGAGGAGGCACCACTGTTATCACAGCTTTTAGTCACGACGCGGAGTCGCATGTACGTTCCAAATGCAACGAAAAAAAAGGAAACACATAAGCACACTACGAATGAACTGGGAGGGAACGGCACAGCTCCCGGCCCTCCCGAACGACGCATTGTCCGACGCGATGATGCGAGCAGCAAGAAACCAGCCAGCGTTCCCGCTCGAACCACAGTCCTCTCGCCACTGTTATTAATCCCGCGGCCCGAACACAATGGCCTGCCGTGTTACGGCGGAGCCACTTTGAGACCCGGAGCATGCGCAGAAAGTTGCTGTACGTCCCTGCCCCCCCTCGCGGAACGAACAAAAGGCGAGACACAGGGAGGTCGTCCCAGTCCATAGCTTCTCCTTCCTTTTCTTGCCTTGTCCCAACGGAGAAGTTTGGTCTGAAAACATCACATTGATGGCGTCGACGGTCCCTCGGTCTGCTTGTATGACTACTGCGGCCCCTCTCGGAAGACGCAACGACAACAGGCCGTCGGCGCGGTGGTACTCGCTCTGTTTTTCCGAGGATCTCGGCTGCCGTGGAATTTCCTAACGACCCGCCGCCGCCATGAGAGGGGACGGGGGGTGGTGGAACCGCTTCCGGATGCCTCGCCGATCGCTGCGACGAAAGAGTGTTATTACTCGGCCCCGTCGTCCGTGCAGTGAAGTGGGCTGGCTGGGGCAAAGAGGAGAGCGGCGGGGTGGTGCGTGTGTGAAAGCGTCATATATCTCTCACGCAGTCGCGGACGATTGTCCTCTCGCGGGCATCACGTCGATCCGTGTCAGTGCGTGCGTGCTTATTTTGCGTAACCTTGCGCTTGTGTGCGTTTGATCGGGCGGTGAACGATGTTGCTTCTCCGGGACAAAGTCGGGCACGCGAAGGGCTCGTCGTCTCGCGAGCCCCCTTGACTTGTGAGGCCTTCTCGCCGCGGCGAGAGACAGAGGTCCGTGTGGAGTAGCTAGTTCTGCAGTTTAAAACGCGGAGTGTGCGACCTCCGTTTTAATACGGTCCTTCCGCACCACCTAACGGCGCAGCTCCTGCTGTCTTTCGATGGTTATTGCAAGTGCGATTGGGAACGGAATGTCGGACCGTCCCGGGGCAATGCCTATACGGTATTCACGTCACGATCGAACGACTCTTAGCGTGAGAAAGTGTTCGCAGGAAGATGGATACTTGAAATTATCAGGAGGGGTCGCACAAGGGCCTAGCCCTGAAGCCAATGTTTCGGCGAGGAGAATTGTCTTCGTTCGGGTAACAACAGGCTCAAGCCTTATGCTTCGCTCGTACTGCCTCTGTTGATCGTCTCTTATGACTCCTACGTGATACACAAATGGCGTCTCTTATGATATTTTATTTTCTCTCTACGCATACCTCGGCATTCACCCAGTTCCATTTGGCAAGCAACACTTTATCGAGAAAAAGAGAAGATAATGTATAGATATGGCATGCAGAGACGTCTATGTCGCTTGATTGCGACATAGACAGTTTCGCTCGCCATCAGAAAATGTTCCGCCCTTTCATAATTACAGGATGTGTGTGAAGGAACCGTAAGATTAATTATTGTTAGTCAATGGAGTTACTGATCGAGTGCGGTGAAAGTTCCAAATTTATAGAAAAGAATGTTGCACGCTTTGCCTCACTGTTGTCGTAAAGATCGGAAAAAGTAAAGATCGTAAGCTAAGGAGCATACCTGAACTCGCTCGATACATCTCCTTTGTTAGACGCCAACTAAAAGACTATATATATGCGAAGCGCCAACATAAGGACAGTGATCAGTTGGGACATGTCGTACTTTCGCGGCCGATATCCCGTGCTTTAATCAAAACGGAACATTGGAAGTAGCGTTATCAAGCGGGGTGCGTGTTGTGATCGGCTTTCGCACGAAATCCCATAAGTTTACAGAATTGTCTAACAGCTCTCCCTTCGACATCTAAACAGCGAGTGCGTCCTTTGATCCGGACGAGTGGTCGACCTGGCCCGGCAAGCCTGTTCGGGCTATACTCGTATACCTCTATGGAGCGAACTACTCAAATGTGCCATTGCGATCAAAGGCTACGCTACTATTCGGTTCTGCCGCATAAACAAATTCTGTGGACAGTAAACACGATACCGCTGCCACACCATCTACCGCAGAGAACACATAAAGGAAGCTTCGTTCGGCACCAAAGCCCGACGTGAGAAAATAAATAAATAAATGATCAGACATGCATGCACGTACTGATGCGCGATCAAATATTGCAAGTGTTTCCGTTGTATCTGAAAAACGGACCCGGGAAGATGCGTATACACACGCTACGTTATTATACTACATTCTTATGCTACTATGATGTAGTGAGCACTACATTATTATGCAAACCGGTGTAAGAATTGTGCCACCGTGTAACGCCGTCAGCGGTTGCGCTGCGGCGAATTCACACATCACGACCTCCGTATAACGCACCGAAAAGTATTGCTGTCATAGGTATTCACGTGGCTGTTAAAGGTATTCACAGGTATTTGCTGGCCGGCTCCGTGTAGGTGCTGCTGGAAAGCCCCACCCGGAAAAATGCCTCCCTCTCGAAAGAACCAAGCACAGCCGGTCTTGATTTCATCATTTGTGTTTTCTTTCCTTTTCTCTCGCTCTTTTCCCCCCTACTCTTTCTCTCTCTCTTCTTTAATGCGAGTAACGCAACTTAACCTGCGTACGATGGCTATAACCATGCGCGGGGCGGCCGTTTCCTCACCCCGGGACCCTGAAAAGCGGTAGTCTATGAGCGGCCCCTGATTAATAGCTTTCCCATAGCTGTAGTCGTTAGGCGATGCGGCAGCGGCATTCAAGTCCGGCCCATTCTGTGCCAAGGGTTGTTTGAGGTCTCTGCAGGGCATCGCCGATGTGCTGCGTGCACTGCCACTGGGTGCAGGGTGATGCTTCCGCGCATGCGCACTGCACCCTGTCCGCGCTCCCTCCCCACTGCTCCCCGCGATGCGAGTAAACAGGACGCAGACTCTAACCTTTCTTCCGGCTCTCTTTTGTTTGTTTGTTTTCAGATCACTTTGTAAGCGTGTGCAGGAGAGTCCGGGCGGGAAATCTAAACATTCAAGCACATTGTCGCGCGCAATGTTGACGTCAGGTGCGACATTATTTGAGAGTTTTAGCTTGTCGGTGTTCGACGAAAGCTCCCCGGGCATCTTCATAAGGCCCTTTGGACTGTGGTGAACACTGGTCGAGTGACAAGAATAACAGCTGCTTTGGGCTGTTTCGGCGCTCCTTTAGAACATACACTGGCCTCCGAAGCTAATGAGGTTAAACAGCAATGTTCTCAGTCTGCGAATAACTGTCGATACCTTATATGAACGTGGTCTGAAAATTCCAAGGAGGTAAGCGGTCGTTTCGAAGACTTTGCACCAAGATATGTTAACTAGGCTCTTCCATCACTATTCCCCCGCTCCCCTTCTCCCCCGTCTCAGCTATTGTGATAATTGCCCCTATCGCTATTGCCCCTATCGAATGGTCCCCCTAGCGATAAAAATGCGAAGCACGACGTATATAGGCTGAGAGAGTAAAAATACTTTATCGACGCTCTTTCATTATTTCTCGAATGGCGTGCTTCTTGCACACATTTTAGATATACTTGCTTCTCTTCGAGCAGTCGCTTCCCCATAAACAATTATAATTTAGAAAGGCAATTAATACTTTCAGCATTCTTTTTCGCTTCGGGCTATTAGAGCTTTCAGCTATCACTACGAATGTGCTCAGAGACTGGCGTACAGGTTTTGGAGAAACACTGCGCATAACAGCACGGAGGAATATAAGAATACACGAGCGTGGCAAGAGTGGGACGACGTGCAACAGATTTCGAACAACCGCGGTATCGTGCACACAGTATAAAGACTGCGTCAAATTGCAGCTTGCATTTCTACGGTGTATCTCGTGTAGCAGTTGTTAGTGGCAACCATAGGCGCTCGCTCTACCGCGCATACACACAAGCGGCCAGTGTAAATGCAGCCGAAATCGATGTCAGCGCTCCGGTTTCCACTTCCACGCGGCCTAAACCTGCGGCGAGTAAATGGGAGTTCCAAACAGGGCGCGTTTCTTTGCCACCATTGTTCCCCGCCTTCAGAATCCGACAATGTTTTTCCTTTTTCTTCTTCTCTCTGTGTCAGGAATGCGAAAAGTAAACAGTAGAAACATATATAGAGGAAGACCAGCAAGCGGATGAAGGGGCTTCTGAAAACACGTCGGTTGTATAAGAGGCGCATTGTGCCTTCTGGTCTTTGTTCTCCGAGTTCGCCGGGTCCTATTTCCAAAACACCGATCTTTGTGCCTTCTTTTGGGGGCAACCCCGTTCACAGAAATCGGGAAAGAAGATACCCTTGGAGGGTTAAAAAAAAAAAAAAAGGGAACAGAAAACAGGCGGTGAAGAGTCGAGCGAAGAACATTTCACGCGCTGCGGCGCTTTCCAGATTTCGTCCCATCCCGATATCTGTGTCACTATACTTCGAAGCACGTTTTCTTTCGTTGCGTTTGTTTTCCTCCTCGCACGTGCCTTAATGGCACGTCTCCTGTCCCCTGACGTGGCAGCGTGTAATGTCATTTCATGACAGTCGAGCGGCATTGTGCGTCGCGCGCGCGCGAGCCAGGCGCCGCCATGCGTGAGTGCGCAGCTCGCCGTAGTGGATATAACGTGTCGCGCGTTCCTTCCGTTAAAACACGGCGCGCATGTGTGGCACGGTGTTCCCGTTGCGTTTCTCCGCGTACGCGAGACGTCAGAAGCGTCCAGAGTCGACACACATTCCTTGGAAGTGCCTCCGGAAAGAAACTATAGGCCTAACGCAGAGAAGGGCGTCTCTGACAGGCGTGCGCGGGAGACGCTTCGCGTAATGCCAGACGCCCGCGAGTAATAGCAGGAATCTCTTCTTGACCGGGCAGTGCGCGCGGGAGGGTGACCGGCGATGACTCGGCCAACTGTCGCGCGGCCGGCGACGTCGGCCTGTCCTCTTTCCGCCCGAGGGAATCGCTGCCAATCAGGGGCGGCTGTCTATACGCGACCGCTTGGTTCGCGCGGCGTCAGTTCGACGACAGCGACGAACCGCAAGGGCCAAATATACAGAGCGTCTTGCTGCTTCGATAGGACTGCCGAGCGTGACGTATATATTCTTCGCTGGCGCGCGCCCGCTTTTATTACCCTGTCGCGTATGTTGTTGACGGCTCTGTTCGCAGCCAGTGGAAGAGCATCTCGCGAATATTGCTTCTTCGCCATGTGGCGAAGTAGTGTGATCGTGCATCGTAAATTTGTATTGTTGTGAGCTTGGGAGACAAGTGCCGACACCGTGGGCCCGCTGATTCTGTTTGCGTAGGACAGAAAGCGCCGTCCAGAGGCTAGAAGATTTTAGATTGAGCTCCAGAAACAAGCGAGTAGCTACTTCGGCCGAGTTCGGATGCAGAACTGATTGGTGCCTGGAAGAAACCAGTCCTGTGCGTGCTTGAGGAATGGAAAGAAAGAAGGGAAAATAACAGAAGTAAATATAAACGAGTTTCCTGGAGGCGAAAGGAGGGGAGGTGCGAGGGGGGGGGGGCGAGAAATATGGAAAATGATTTAATTTAGTACAGATCGTGACGTCATGACATCACCTATGTCCCAGCCAAATGACAGCCAGAGAACCTCATCAGAACATCAGAGTATCAGAATGTGGCAGTGATATCGGGGTATGCCAAAGCAGAAAGGGACAAAGACAGAAATATGTTTGCACCTGTACGGATGGGCCGGCTACTGTCCCTGTGAAGTATCGCAAATGCTATCGTGAATCTCAGAAGCACAGAAATGCGTCGAAATAGTTCAGTTCCACAACTCACAAATGTGCACTGGAAGTAAATGTTCTATTCGAACGCATTTAGAACTATACAGCGTGCACTATGTAGAGCTATATAGTACTATATATTTACAGTACTATATAGTATAGTACTGTAAACGCAGAAGTGCACAGGCAGGCGCTCCAACACCGCTGCTGGCACATCCCTGCGTATGAGCACCACATCTGCACATTCGAAGAGCCGTGTATGTCTGAAATATGCCGAAGCATGGTAATATGGTGCCGTAGAAAGCAAAAAGAATTCCGAAGTTGACACAATATTTGGTTGCCTCTCAACAAAAAGTCTGAATAAGACAACCGAAATTCTCCAGAAAGGCAATAAAATTTCTATAACTACTTTTGTAATGACACGCTTACGTTCATACTCGTTAGCCCCCACGGTGCGGCCAAGGAACGAGCTCTCTCCCTCGAAACGTTGTTCGCTGGCCTGGATTAGCTCTACGTTGACCGCGAAGCATTAACAGCGAATACGTGAATGCAGTGAGGAGATTTCGCTTGCGCACGCAGAAGGGGGTAAGACCGGTGTACCGATCGTATCGTCGGTTGCCAGCGTTGGCAAAGCGCCGCATACTCAGTGCCGACCGGCCTTAAGTGCTCTTTGTCAGTATTCCGGGGGCGGCACGTCGCCTTTCAATATCTCACCGGCACAGCGCGTTCTCCACGGGATGCAATAAACCCGCGGATAGACCGGGTCGTTAATCATTCATCCGACCCCCCTCGTTCTTGTTTTCTTCTTTCTTTCTTTTTTTGCAGAACGCTAAGGAAAGCAGTGCAAGAACTTCGTAAGCTATAGGCTGTAGGGGCCAAAAGCAAGAACGAATCAAAGAGAGTCATAGCGGTGGGGCTGCAGGCCACGTGTACAAGATGTTGAACTCGTAATCGAACCGCGCTTTGCATCGATCACGTAGACGGGTGCATGCAGCTCCGGCGAAAGCTCGATCGTGTGCGTCCGTATACAGCGCGGTCAACAACGCGTGCTTCGTGACGAGAGAGCCAAAACAGGAGACAGGAATTCCTTGTATATACTGGCTCGGGACTCGACGCGATAAGAACAGTCGTATATCGAAGGGTGCGACCTTCCTGACCCCTTTCAGCTGGTCATTACAACCACATTATACTTATTCGTACTGAACAGAGCAGCATGCAGTGAAACTCGATTTGCAAGCAAGGCTGGTAGAAGTGTTCCGTACGACCAAACGAGATCGACGTGTGCACGTCCGATAGTATAGATTAGTTTTAACTCTCGGCGCGTCTTCGTTGCACCCTAACGCTTGTCGCGCACCTTATAACCCGTTTTATTATTATGTTTTGTAAGAAACGCCGTCTTCGTCCTAGAAACAAATTACTCCCGCGTTAGATTTTAAGATCTCGATCGTACTGTTGAGTTTGCCACGCAAGGCCTGCATGAAGTGACGGGAGCCCTAATGTCCTTTCAGACCATTCTATACACTGCAAGAAAATCAAGTTGTCGTCCAGCCTTTCTTACTTGTCTAAGTTATTGTTCGCACACGACTAAAATGTTTCCTGGTTATTCTATTTCCCGCTCCTTATATTTACGGCCCCTTTCCGTGGTTGCCTTGCACCGATCCGCTTACCGCTGTTAATCCTTCTCCCGACTAACTGCTTTAGTGGTCAACGCGTGGTAAGTAGCTATCACCTAACTCACCTGTTCTTCCGGACTTTGTTCTCCCCTCCCCCTCCCCCCCCCCCCCCCTCCCTCGGATAATGCGGCATGTGTGCGCGCATTCGGATACGTGCCTGAGTTAGCGCATGCCTGTGTTTATATGCCACTGGACCTTGAAGAAAAACCTTGCTCAATCTTCGGGGGTTTGTTTCGTCGTTTCATTCGGAGCAGGTTAAAAGCAGGTGAGGCACAGGGAGTCGCCCGCAAAATACCGGGCTCGCGTTCACGCATGTTTCCCTCCCGCCGGTGCAGAGAGAAAGGAATTTCGCGTTACGCGCGACCACCACATCCAAATTGGTTGTCGCACACGGGAGAAACGGGCGCCTCAAGAAGGTAGGGCGGAAGGGGGGAGGGGGGGAGGAGGGAGGAGGGGGGGGTCTACGGCTGGCGCTGTAGAGCGACGCCGGTCAGCAGTTTTTGGTGGTGCGGGTTTATGTCTGTCATTAGACGGCCAGAAAATTCCTCCTCTTTACTACGGGGCTGTTCCCGTGCGGTTTTGCTCGCTGCATTTTGTTCGATGCTGCTGCTCTTGCGACGATGAGGAGGGGGGGGGGGGGGGGGGGGGACCGAAAAAAAATTAATAGCGACAACAGGGTTGCATCGCAGAAGCTCCTTCGCTTGCTCTCCGCGTGGCCGGACAGGTCGCCGTATTTTTTCGGGCTGAGGTCGACGGCGTAGTAGTTAGTTGAGGAGGACCGGACCAGAGCGGACAGGGAACGCCGCTGGGCTGAGAGGGAGAGAGGCGAGGGGATGACGCTTCTCCGGGCATGCCGGCAGCAACTTCTTTCTTTTTTTTTTTGTCGTAGCTGTCGTTGATGTTGTTGTTATTGTTTACCATTCACGCTTTCGTTCTTTCTTTTGCGTTTTTCTTCGTCGCTGTTGTTTTGCGTAAATCGGTACTCGCTTTCCTGTTTTCCTTTTTGTATACGTGACATTGTTTTCGTTTGCCAGTTTTCTCGTCATCTTTGTTCAGCGCGTTGCTGGAGTCGTTATTAGAGCGGTATGCGGGAGCCACATGTAAAGGGGGGTCACGTGTAAACAAACGTGTGCGAGTGTATGAGTGCCTGTAACGCACTATAACAGCGTCCTTCCCGTGTTTCTACATCTAATAATAATTTGAAGAAAAATACTATAACGTCTAAAATTGAAATGTTGACAAGGAGACGTATACTACATTTGCAGCTGCATAATTTGTCGTACATTCGCAGGTTGATTTTACACGTTTTGTCGCGTCTTCGCTCTAAAGAGCAAACAAATATTAATGCTGTTTTCTTTTTTTGTGTCATCGGACCTTCTTGCTCTGGTATTGCACACCTTGTGCAATACTAGATGCATGGTCTGTGCCAGAAGCGTGGTAGACTAAGAAAGCAAAAGTAGTCATCTGGTCACAGTTGCAGCACTAAAAGATAATTGAATAGGACTAGGCCCCGACGCAAAGTGCTCTGAAATCGAGCAATCGACAGTGTCGCACTGGCTGAATCTCGAGTTGGGAAAAAGAGGTACTAGAAGCATTGGGAAGAGCACATAACTGAAAGAAGGCTTTGCACGCAATACTAATAAATGGTCTCTTACGTAACTCAATGTCGGTGGTCTATATACTGCTTATGGAATAATTCTTTCAAGCCCATTTTTCACTTTTATGGACTAGACTTGTCCTTTTGGTCGTAGGGGAAGTCTATACCTACTGTCTGTCGACGGAAGATCTTAACAAGTTTATTACCTTTGGTATGTTATGCTACATACTCATTCGAGATGGTCCTAAAAAGCCCAGAGTCATTAGTGGAAAAAAAAAAAAGTTAAGGTCCTAAGTCGAAGGGCTGTATCTATACAATCTACGACCATAGTCTCGTGCGTATCATGCTCCCAAAGCAACGACGACAAAAGAAAAAAAAAAGCTCCATTTTTATTTGTCTAAGACATCATAGACTGTCTATATCGATTATGGTGACGGTAAAAGCTTATACGGGTGCACTGCAGCGACGTAACTACATTTTCTTTAAATGCGGAGCCTATTCCTGAGCGTCTACAGTATGCGCGCTAAAAGCAAACTAAAAAATAAATGACGCTTTCTTTTCTTTTTTTTTTTTGCGGATTCGTTTTATTTCTCTGCTTCGAAGGAACAGGCGCACGCAAGAAAAGGTATTAATAAAGCTTTCAAAGTGCTTTCACTTTTTTTCGAGGGAGGCTCAAAAGCTCCCCTCTTCGCTTGCAATACTTTTTTTTTTTTTGCTCTATGTATACCATGTCCATCTTCTTTTAAGCAATCTCTCAGCCGCCTTTTACTGTCGTTCAAATAATATTAGCCCACACTGACTTAAAAGAGCTGCTCATTCGCGAATAAAATGAAGGTCGAACTATTATTTACTTTTCTTTTGTTTTACGCAGGAACCGCGGTGGTCGTGGCACCACTGGGGCGTCCAGTATTTCAAGGTATCTTCGTGCATTTGAAACTTATCTGTGCAGAAAAAAAGCCGATGAGAGTTGTAAGGCGTACTTTCGTTTGCGGCGAAGCTGTTAATCTCTAGAAGAGTATAGGCTTGGGCTGGTTGGTAATACATAGTTACACTAGAAGCATAGCGTGTTAAGGACGATCGACAAAGACTAGACAGGACAAGCGCTATAGCGCTTGTCCTTTCTAGTCTTTGTCGATCGTCCTTACCGCGCTATGCTTCTAGTGTTAACCTCTAGTTGGTCGGGAATCTTTCGTGACGTGGCGCTCACCCGAAAACAGCACCACCACGTAGCGGCCGCGGCCACTCAGACAGACCTCAAACCGCCGCTGGAAAAGGGCTCTGAGTTTCCGCGCAACAGATTCGTGTTTTTTCGCATATTCGAACGACAATCCGAAGCTATTATGTGTGCCGCGTGTGCGTAAGTCGACCTTTACGAATTTTCTGACTCAACTTACCTTGAAAAAAAAAAGTCAATTAATGCAATAAGGCACTTGCGCTTGGCGCAGGGAGGCCCTAGAAGGACGAGGAGGTATGCTGCACTGCCGCACACGTGCGTACGTCGCTTGTGGTGGTGGTGCTTGTCTAACGTCGTCTAACGTCGTCTAACGTTAGTTAATGTGGTGGTACTTCTCTAACGTCGGTTGTGCTTGTCCGGCGTCGGCAACAGATTCTCTGTACATCCACTCTCACAGGGTGGATTAGAGGCGGATTCTATTTACATATGTTTTTTGTCAACAAGGGAATAATTTGTTTTATTAGTAAACAATCCACCCTGGTGCTCAATGGCTATGACGTTTTGCAGCTGCGTCACGAGGTTGCGGGTTCGATCACCGGCTGCGGCCTGCGCATTTCGATAGAAGCGAAATGCAGAGATACTCGTCTAGTTAGATTTGGCTGCACCTTAAGGAGACCTACATGAACAAAATTAATCCAGTTTCCACAACGGCCTCCCTCATTTACTCACCGTGAAGGTCCCACGCTCTTTTAGATCAATGATGAACGATAAAGTAGTGCCGCACATTCGCCGCCAATATCGATGATGTCATGGCGAACGCGTGTGAAAAGTTTTATTTAACGTGATCATTCGGCTTTCATGTTTTTCATGTCTTGTGAGCAAGTGACGCGGCTATTTAGTGGAGGAGATAAGAGTAGTTGGATGTTTTGGAGTCGGAATGCCATTATCAATATTATTAATCACTGTGACAATGACAATAAACAAGTTACGATTATGCGGGGAACGCCCTCTAAATCGAGTCACTACGCCACTGCTTTGGGTCAGAGCAAGTCATTGCTCATATTGCCGCAAGACTGACACATTTCGAGTTAGAGAAATGTAATCTAGCTACCTTAACTTAGCATTTCTGTTTGTTTCCCTTTAGCACTGCATGTGCAGGGAACACGAAACATCGAGTTGGTGATAATAGTCATAGGAAACATCCAAGCGCCTTGAGAAAGACACTTTGCCTGCTCTTGGAATCTATCAAACCCAACAACTCAGAAACTCTCAACGCTGTTCCAATTTAGCAGATGATGATGGCAAGCACGTCGTACTTCGAACAGTTTTATTTTTACAAAAGCAGAAGAAAAAATATAGGTCAAACATAGTTTCTTTATCTGTATTGCGGTAAATTAGTCTTTATCAAAAAAAGAAAAATACTGGATGTCCATGTGTGAGACCATGTATGGCGTGAATTATTGCTATCACAACCATCGACCGAGCAGTATAGACGAGTTAATTAGTTTGACTTCTTCAAAGCGTTAATGGACTCGATAATTCAGTCAGTCAACTTAATGCGTGTTTTACGCTGTCGTACAACGCTTGATCGGTAACGTTACGAAAACGCAAACACGGCGTCGGTGATCGCTACAAAATGATCCCGTTGTCGTCGATCGGGCCCCTATAGCGGAGCCGCCGAACCGCTATACACAACAACTACAGCAACTACAACAACTAAACCACCACCACAACACCCATGCAAAACACACACACAGAGACAGAACGAAAGGGGCAAACGGAGAGAAGGAGGGGGGGGAGGGGGATGAATGGCAAAGGATAAGATAAAGGCCCGTCGAATGCGGAAGCGAAACTTACGATGCTGCGGCGGAGTTTCTGGAGCAAGTCATCCATCTTGGGCGGTTCCTTGGCGGTCGCCATGACGTGCAAGCCTGGGCCCGCGGGCTCAGCCGCTGTCGTCGATATCCATAGGCGCTCGTCGCTCACTCGTCGACGTCGAAACGCGCGCGCTCAGCGACACACGCGCGTGTTTTTTCGTCCGCCGCGCTCCCCCGTGCACACCGACGGAGACAAGAGGGAGGCAGGCCCGTTGGGACGCGGGGCTCTTGACACGGCCACGACGCTGATGGTGTTCGCGCTCGACGGCCCTGTTTCTCTCCCTCTCTCTCTCTCGCTCTCTTTCTCTCTCGCTTCCCCGCTTTCGGTTTCTGTTTCCCGCGGCTCTTCTCGGTGCCGTCTTTGATCGATTCGCGGGTGTTTTTGTTTTGCTTGTCAGCTGGCACTGTACGCGAAATCGCGATGCCGGTGAGCGGCAGACCCCGATGATGCCCGTAACCGAGGGAGGGGTTGACGCGCGGCCGTGAGCCTGGTATGCGGAACTCGGAACACGGACTATACAGATGCGTTCGCTTTTAGTCCGTGCTTTCACTTTCCGTGACAACCGTTCGTCTTTTGCACTGATTCGATGCTACCCAAGAGAGCCTGACCTAACTGTCTTTTACGCGACTTGTTTCCGGTGGAGCGTAGACTCAAGGGTAACGCAGGGTCATGAAGTCTCGCAGAATGAACTCTTCCGTTATGCTTTCGCAGTATGAGTTGACTTATTAGTTCTGTTAGGAGCAGGCGTATTCGGTTATGGCAGTTTGTAGAGTTTGATCCAGTGTTTTCGTGAGCGTCGAGAAGGCCACCGTTTCGACCTTCCGGATTGTCGCTTAGGCAGTATAGAAAACCGGCAATAGAGAGCGCCCTTGCAAAGGTCACTTTCTGTCTCAGCCTTTGGAAAGCGCCAAGTGGTCTTGGTATCTTTGCGCACTTCTTGATATTGCGAGAGAATGCTGCTAGAAACGCGAACACCGTGAAGTCACACTTGCGGGATTTGATTAGAGCGCACACGCTGTCACAGTTGATCAATTGATGAACATACCCGACGAACGACAAGTACTGCACACAATAACAGGTTTCACTGGCTGATAACAACGCGGGGCACGTCGACGTTGGCTCAACAGAAACGAGGCGACGTGAAAGTTTGCCGAATCCTTGTCACGACAAATTCTCAAGCTGTTGAGTAATACGTGTAGTCGCACAGCTTCACCCTGCTAAGTTATCCACAGGTTGCGACTGAGATTCGTGCCTCGTATACAGTTTATGACCATTCGGACTGTCTTCGGGTTCCTTATAACTAGGTGTATCGCGAGTCGTCACACAACGTCACACTGCGTCAGCCACTGACGAACGAAAACAACTCGTCGAACGGATGGCCCGACGCCGTGTACACCTCCCGTAAAACACCGTTCCCTCTTGCAAGAGCAACCAAGATTCCTCAGGGGTCACGCTGAATGAACACCGCGCACAGCCATGGACGTCACTGTTTCCGCCAGTGCAGGTCCGCTACGCGTCTCCGTCTCCGTCTACACGTCCCGGCAGGTGTGAGAGTGACTCAAAACAGTTTCGGCACTCCGTCAGCCTAACATCGTTCACGCAGGGCGCGCGTGAGTGCTCTTGTTTTCGGCGCGAAAGAGCAGCGTGCCACCACCTTCTTCCCGACTGCTTCCGTCGGAGGCCCACTCCGAGATACGGCTGCAGGTGGCGGCGAAAGGCAGTCGAAATGCGGACCCGGCCACCGCGGTCTCCTCCGGGACGGCTTACCCCGGCAGCCGGACCGGAGCTGGTTCTCGGTCGGTCCGAGCCCGCAGACTTGCCGCTCCGTCCCGGTGCTCTGCCTCTTCTCCTTGTTCTTCTTCCGCCGCTGCTACCTCCCGCTCGCGTGTGTAAGACGGGTGGGGGCCTCCGGCTGGGTCGGCAGCGCCGGGTGAAGGGTGTCTGCTGCTGCTGCTGCTCCTGCGGGGCGCGAGGAATGCTGCCTGCCTCTAGGGCTCCGCGGCGCATCTCGTGGACTGCCCGGCCATTGCTGCTGCTGCTGCAGCCGTTGCTGGGCGATGTTTTTGCTTCTGCTGCTGCTGCGGGCGTTCGGCTCCTCCGCCGCCACCTCCTCCTCCTCTTCGTGTTCTGCAGCTCGCTCGGGTCCCTGCTACTACTGCCACGCAGCTCGTCCTCCTGTCGCGAAGGGGCAGTGAAAAAAAAGAAGAATGAATAAAGAGAACGCTGAAGACGTCACGACGAGGGGTCGCGGGGAGAACCGTTGAAACAAGCGGGTGCGCACTGCCACGAGCGCGTCGCTGCGCCTTTCCCTCCCCATCGGTTTATGCGGGTTTGGCTGTAAGCTTCGCCTCACTGGTAAGGTCGTGTTGTCTTACGTAAGCTTTACGTAAGCTATATGTAAGCTTATGGGCGGCGCCAGCTAACTTGAAACGTAGAACATATAATCGTCGGTTGCCTATAGTAACAGGACGTAAAGGAAGTGAAACGCGTTGCCAAATACGTATGCGGCGAACGATAATTAGTATTTAGAGGATCTTTCACAGTCACCGTGGTTGTTTCGGTGTTTTGGTGTTGCGCCGCAAAGCTCGAGGTCGCGGGGATCAAATCCCTGCCGCGGCGGCCGCATATCGATGTGGGGAGAAATGCGAAAACGCCCGTCCACCGTGCATTGGGTGCACAGTAAAAAAAGAAAAAAAAAGAAATGCGCAGGTGATCAGAATTAATGCGGAGAGGTCCGCCACTACGGAATGCCTCATAAACACATTGTGGTTTTGACACATAAAACCCCAGGATTTAATTTTAGGGGATGTTTCACAGCGCTATAGCGATTTCCGGAACCGCTGAAGATGCACTTCATGAAGCTGCAGCATACTGTCGCGGTGCATGATCGTTCGTTTTGCGCGCGGAAACTCAGTACCGTGGCCCCTGAACGATGATGAAGGCTAATGAAAGGACGAACACAAAGGCGGCTACTATAGGATCTCACCGTTTCTGTATGACTCTAGCAACGTGCTGACTGCTATAGATGCTGCCCGCTACAGACGGACTTACGGGGCAAGGACAGCATTGCTGACAGTGACTGCACCATTGAGTTTCTCTACAGCTTGTCACTTTCCGCGAAGAAACATTCCTTAGAGCGAGAACGCACGGGCAGTATTGTATTGTGGCTTTATTTTTCATCTTTACAAGAACGTAAGAGTCGACTGCTTATGCCACAAGTTGTTATATGCATTCCTTTCCTGACATGCTATAATCGACTGCCCGCACGCTGTCGGCCAATTTTGTTTCGCCTGTTATCGCAACAGCCTGTTTTGCAGACATGTAATGTGTCATCATGCGAGCTTTCGTTTAATCACCTATGCGGCTTCACGTGTTTACAGAAGCCTACTTGAAGAACTGCACATATATGTGCGCGGCAGGGTTGAATTAAATATAATCATCAACAACGGTTTCAGAGAATCTGGCGGCGCCTCTGTAATCTGCAACATTTCTCGGATTGCTAACAGTGAATACGTATACCCTTTCCAGTCGCCGAATGCTCAATTGAGGATTGAAATCAGGGGCTTACACAAGGTCAGAGCAAGATGAGTTTCAATTACTGGTAGCGGAGCAACTTATTGCACCAGCCATCCATCTCCGTCACTTACCGCCAGGTAGCGCCACGGTGTGTTCGAAACTAAGAAGCCTACATGCGCTGCCTGCATGTATACGCTCCTATTCTTGACTTCAACAAAACTGACCAGTGCGGGAGCTACCGCTTGCGTCAGCCAATGAGGGACCAAGTTCATAAAGCTGTTCAAATGTGAGAAACTGCTCGCCATTGGCTGTCGCTCTGACAATCGTGGCACCGGCTGATTCGGTTGGCCATCATACACTGGCAGTGTCCACTCACAAACATTCAAGTGTGCAGGCAGCTTTGAGCTTTCTATGCCGCACTGACTGATGCCAGCTACAGCTTCCACAGTGCTGCTCGGTTTTAGAGGCGCAGGGTACGTGAATGTCAACTTCCGCATTCGGAGGAGCATTAGTGTATATTTCGACTGATGACTGAAACTGTCGTCAAGCGCTTTAAGGAGATTGTCGTAATTATCTTTAAGAACTTAAGTAAGTGTACTGAAGGACAAAGGCTCCTCCGGCTTACATTCCAATTGTCCTTTTCCCATTGTACAATTTGTGCAAATTGTACAATTCCCTTTGTCCCGCGTCAAGTAGTACCGCCGTATGTCCTCACATTTTCTTATCTAAATGCTTACATACAATTTCTTGCCGTATACTCAACTGTATCTCTATTATCATGGCACCCATGGTTTCGCTTAGAAGATGCGCGTCGAGAAAAAGTGTGCGCGGAAAAAAAAAAGGGGGGGGGGAATGAAGTGTATCTGGCCTAGGTGGACATATACCCACTCGGAAACGGGCGTTTGCTGTATTTTAAAGCAAATTAAGTTGTTGGCTGAGTAGCGCCGGGGTGCCAGTGCCTCTGTCCTATAGTCGTGGTGAGCTCAGAAGTCGGGACGACTGAAAGGTCAAGGAGATTTAAATTGCCGCGCACTTCTGGCAAGAAACTGTGCGCAGTGTATATAGTGGAGGGCGGCCACTGATATACCCATAGCAGCGCGTCCACTGACACTCGGAGAAGACGACGCGCGGCCCTTGACATTTATATAAAAGCCAATGCGCGCCTCCGCGCACACTGCTGCATGCATGTGTCCGAGCGGTGACTCGCGCACGGACGAGGTCAGGTGTGTGTTTCCCATGACACCGCGCGCGTCACTGACTGAGAAACATCAGCTCCGTCAACCACACACACACATTCATACACGACAACCATGCACGCCTTCAAGGAGACGACTGAGGTAATGTGGCCGCAGCTAACCGCGGTTTTTCATTATACGCCTGTGGTCGCCGAAAGCGGCAAAGGCACTACAAGTCCCGTGCCGAGAAGACTCGCGCTAACGTATGTATATGATGAGGCCAACGTCTCTTTCACGAACTCGGTTCGCCTGGCACACGCGCATTCCCACACTGCAGCATGTGAGCTATAGCATGCAGTTTTCTGTCAATGCTTCTTGTTGAAAGACGTAGCGTTACTTTGTTCTTGTGTGCTTCTCTTTTGGGATTCGTGATGGGAAACGAGCTTTGTCATTAGTGAGGACCACAGCAAGGACTCCCTTGCTTTCCTTTTCTATCTTTTTTGAAATACACATCATTACTCTAATTGTTGTTTACGTTCTGACGGCGCGTGCTCTGCTTTTAAAGGGCCCTCTCAAGCCCAGCACCTTGTGGAGCTCTTTCTCTCTCTCTCTCTTTCTCTCTTCGTATATATATATATATATATATATATATATATATATACTGCAGCGTTAAATATGGAATGACAGTGAAGAAGGCAGTTTGCTCTGAAACACAGCGGGGCGCACTGGGCTACCATTACGCTACGTTTTGTGCCTTAAGTACGTTGCTGCATCGCGCGGAAAGCTTCGAGAGTACGCAGCGTGGTGATGGGATTGTGCCGTGTGCAATTTGTCGCACGAGATTATATAGGTGTGCAGGGATCTCACTGGCCATTGCGCTGCGCGCTGATTCTGTCTTTACGTTCAGGACCATTATCCTGTTTTACGATGCTCCACTGTACGTTTGCCTTGCGGACTGAAATTCTTTATTGTCGGTTATAAAGAAGAACTCTCCACGAGTCTGACATTCTTGTAAAGAAACGAGCTGGGCCTCGCGAGACATTTGAAAGATAAAAGACCGCGCGTGGTTTTGCCGACCCAGGTCCTGACAACTCACTTCCCGTTCTCATCCGTTGGAGGAATAATCCAGAACGGAAGCATCATTGAAAAAAAAAAAAAGAACGTAGTAGAAACGCTCCTTGTTTTCATTTTTTTTCTTTTTTTCACAAACAAAGAATAATTAACCTGCTATTCGGCGTTCAGAGGAAAACATTAAGTTCTGCACGAAACAGTGATAACTGGCTCGCTCGATGACAACGATCGTTGGCAGCAGCAACTATCGACGTCGACCAACGAAGGCGACGACAACGCGACATGGACAGTGACTATACAACGATGACGAAGCAAATTATAATGCTCTCCGGATGGCAAGCTGCTAGCAATTTCAGTGCGGACTGTAGTCATGGCCTTACGTCTAACTAGTACCATGATGACATTATCAGCTGTCGGCCACAGAAGCTCAGCATAGGGATAGTCTTCGGGGAGGACACCCCGAACAGCTGTCCTCTTTTCTCTCTTTGAGAAATAAAAACCGTTCGTTCGTTCGTTCGTTCGTTCGTTCGTTCGTTCGTTCGTTCGTTCGTTCGTTCGTTCGTTCGTTCGTTCGTTCGTTCGTTCGTTCGTTCGTTCGTTCGTTCGTTCGTTCGTTCGTTCGTTCGTTCGTTCGTTCGTTCGTTCGTTCGTTCGTTCGTTCGTTCGTTCGTTCGTTCGTTCGTTCGTTCGTTCGTTCGTTCGTTCGTTCGTTCGTTCGTTCGTTCGTTCGTTCGTTCGTTCGTTCGTTCGTTCGTTCGTTCGTTCGTTCGTTCGTTCGTTCGTTCGTTCGTTCGTTCGTTCGTTCGTTCGTTCGTTCGTTCGTTCGTTCGTTCGTTCGTTCGTTCGTTCGTTCGTTCGTTCGTTCGTTCGTTCGTTCGTTCGTTCGTTCGTTCGTTCGTTCGTTCGTTCGTTCGTTCGTTCGTTCGTTCGTTCGTTCGTTCGTTCGTTCGTTCGTTCGTTCGTTCGTTCGTTCGTTCGTTCGTTCGTTCGTTCGTTCGTTCGTTCGTTCGTTCGTTCGTTCGTTCGTTCGTTCGTTCGTTCGTTCGTTCGTTCGTTCGTTCGTTCGTTCGTTCGTTCGTTCGTTCGTTCGTTCGTTCGTTCGTTCGTTCGTTCGTTCGTTCGTTCGTTCGTTCGTTCGTTCGTTCGTTCGTTCGTTCGTTCGTTCGTTCGTTCGTTCGTTCGTTCGTTCGTTCGTTCGTTCGTTCGTTCGTTCGTTCGTTCGTTCGTTCGTTCGTTCGTTCGTTCGTTCGTTCGTTCGTTCGTTCGTTCGTTCGTTCGTTCGTTCGTTCGTTCGTTCGTTCGTTCGTTCGTTCGTTCGTTCGTTCGTTCGTTCGTTCGTTCGTTCGTTCGTTCGTTCGTTCGTTCGTTCGTTCGTTCGTTCGTTCGTTCGTTCGTTCGTTCGTTCGTTCGTTCGTTCGTTCGTTCGTTCGTTCGTTCGTTCGTTCGTTCGTTCGTTCGTTCGTTCGTTCGTTCGTTCGTTCGTTCGTTCGTTCGTTCGTTCGTTCGTTCGTTCGTTCGTTCGTTCGTTCGTTCGTTCGTTCGTTCGTTCGTTCGTTCGTTCGTTCGTTCGTTCGTTCGTTCGTTCGTTCGTTCGTTCGTTCGTTCGTTCGTTCGTTCGTTCGTTCGTTCGTTCGTTCGTTCGTTCGTTCGTTCGTTCGTTCGTTCGTTCGTTCGTTCGTTCGTTCGTTCGTTCGTTCGTTCGTTCGTTCGTTCGTTCGTTCGTTCGTTCGTTCGTTCGTTCGTTCGTTCGTTCGTTCGTTCGTTCGTTCGTTCGTTCGTTCGTTCGTTCGTTCGTTCGTTCGTTCGTTCGTTCGTTCGTTCGTTCGTTCGTTCGTTCGTTCGTTCGTTCGTTCGTTCGTTCGTTCGTTCGTTCGTTCGTTCGTTCGTTCGTTCGTTCGTTCGTTCGTTCGTTCGTTCGTTCGTTCGTTCGTTCGTTCGTTCGTTCGTTCGTTCGTTCGTTCGTTCGTTCGTTCGTTCGTTCGTTCGTTCGTTCGTTCGTTCGTTCGTTCGTTCGTTCGTTCGTTCGTTCGTTCGTTCGTTCGTTCGTTCGTTCGTTCGTTCGTTCGTTCGTTCGTTCGTTCGTTCGTTCGTTCGTTCGTTCGTTCGTTCGTTCGTTCGTTCGTTCGTTCGTTCGTTCGTTCGTTCGTTCGTTCGTTCGTTCGTTCGTTCGTTCGTTCGTTCGTTCGTTCGTTCGTTCGTTCGTTCGTTCGTTCGTTCGTTCGTTCGTTCGTTCGTTCGTTCGTTCGTTCGTTCGTTCGTTCGTTCGTTCGTTCGTTCGTTCGTTCGTTCGTTCGTTCGTTCGTTCGTTCGTTCGTTCGTTCGTTCGTTCGTTCGTTCGTTCGTTCGTTCGTTCGTTCGTTCGTTCGTTCGTTCGTTCGTTCGTTCGTTCGTTCGTTCGTTCGTTCGTTCGTTCGTTCGTTCGTTCGTTCGTTCGTTCGTTCGTTCGTTCGTTCGTTCGTTCGTTCGTTCGTTCGTTCGTTCGTTCGTTCGTTCGTTCGTTCGTTCGTTCGTTCGTTCGTTCGTTCGTTCGTTCGTTCGTTCGTTCGTTCGTTCGTTCGTTCGTTCGTTCGTTCGTTCGTTCGTTCGTTCGTTCGTTCGTTCGTTCGTTCGTTCGTTCGTTCGTTCGTTCGTTCGTTCGTTCGTTCGTTCGTTCGTTCGTTCGTTCGTTCGCTCGTTCGCTCGCTCGCTCGCTCGCTCGCTCGCTCGCTCGCTCGCTCTACCTTCCTAAATTTAACATTTTTGCCGTGAGACTCTCAGCAAGTCGTTGTGGCAAAATCACTTGAGTTAATTCTAACAGTCGGGCATGCCCCATCTTCAATTATGAAAGAGGAAGGAACGAAACTGGCTCTCCATCTATTGATCCGATACAGACCACCGGCTCGTCCACTTCCCGAAGCTATACTCTAGTAGAAGAAGAAAACAAAAGCGATGTCCCTGGGTCATCCATGCATGTTTCCTAACACGTCGCGCGCCTCTATCATCGCGAAGTGCCAGCGCCATCGAGCCATAAAGAGCGTCAGCCCCAAGGCAACAATCGATAACAACCGCTTCTCTGCTTGCGTGTACACCCCCTGCGTTGTCGCTATAGTGCGCGGCGCAGAATCATTTTTTTTTATCCCTAAGGCGCGAGACAAGAAACCCCCCCCCCCCCCCCCCTTGTTTCGTCACTCGAATTTACACAAGGACGCGAGTGATACACAACGACAAAAATGAGATACCGAGTCCCTCGCGACAAATGGGATCGCGAGCAGCCCCCGAGGGATTGTACAGATAACGAAGGTGCTGCGCTCCCAGGAACTCAAAAGCGTATTTGCTCATTTACTGCGAGCATGTATAGGCGGTGGTTCGAGTTTCTGCCTGACTGACTACCGAGACTCGCCCGGCGTAGGCATTTGCTTCTCGCTTCATTTCCGTACAGGAAGCCGCGCCGAACGTTTTATAGTAATGCGATACGCGTGCATAAAAGGTTTGGCGCTGTTGGAATCGCCCTATGCGCTCCTTTCGTAGCGTATATTTCTCGAATCGTTCGGCCGGCCCAGTTTAAAAGCTGCTGCGTCAAGCGGTATTACAAACGGCGCGCTATAGCAAGAGTCGCTCGTCTATCATCCAAACCGGACACGGTGGCAGCGCGGCGCAGGTCAATTCAAGCTCGGTCTTGCAGGTTTTGCGAGGAGAAGAGAGAATGAAAATACCGCCGTCTAAAGCGCGCAATCAAGCTTCCCGGTCTCTGCCACGCTATATATACTGCTGTGACCATTCTGTCGGGGCTAGCCACCGGCCCTTTCTGACACCCTGTCTAGTTCGTTCGTGGCGTGCGGTGGGGTTGGCCGCACTCGCCCGCGCTTTGATTGCGAAGGGTCAGCTTGAGGAATACGCGAACCCGTGCAGGGAGGGCATAAACGGAAGAGATTCGACCGGTGCTCGCACGTAATGGAAGTGGTGAAACTGGTAGGGCCTGGGCATTCCGTTCGAGGGTGTGTGCGTTCACAAAAGAGGAGATAGCACGGAATCGGCCATTACGCGTTGATCGTAAATTTGCGGGACCTAGTCGCTGTTGTCTCGACAGGAGGTGGTCTCGCTGTGTACGTGCGAGATTTTTTTTTTTTTTAGTTTCGCCAGACGCCACTTCCCTAACTCGGCGTGTCGATCCCGGACTGAAGCCGAATTCCGCGCATCAGCTACGGCCTCGACGCATCACTGATAAGTCTCCAAGGAACTCGCATAAGGGACGACGCGCCGCCTGATGTAGGAGTCGCGACGTGATCTTCACAACGTGAGCTCCGCATCACACACGTGCGGTGCAGTCTTCTCTGAAGGTACTGTTCCTCTGGTTCGAGCTCCTCGACAGAAGGAAGAAGCAAAACTTGTACCAGAGGTTGGCTTGCCAGAGCGCTACAGCGTATATCACGACATACGCTTTAACCGCTTTTTATTGTTAATTTGGGCAAAATAACATACCAGCAACGAAGCACGTGCAGTCAGCTTGCTCTCTGAAGAGTGGCCGTGAGTTTGCAATCACGCACTGAAACGAAATGGCGCTACCTCAACTGTCTCTACACCGAGCTATGCAAAGTCTATATACACCGCATGTCACGACTACGATAAGCCTACATTTTCGAACCTTGCACGTCCGATTTGCACGTCTGAACCTGGCGTCCGATTTCGGTAACTTCCGTTTCGGCTCTGTACGGCGTTTCGGTCTGCAGCCCGTGCATGCAAACCGTAACAGCGCAGTAATTTATCTAGCGGTGTATAGTCAAAGTACTGCAGGGCGTAACCTTTTGCAGATGGACATGACATTTATTTTTGTAAAAATATACAGCGATCGTATAATGCGTAGAGCAGCTGGGCGAGCGGTAGCTAGCTGGGCGAGCTGGTACGTCTATATTATTACTTATAGCGCGCACATAAAACACGGACTAAGAAGAGTGACGGAACACGAATCATATATGTATGAAAACTCACACATTCGTACACCCGCGCACCTAACATTACCTCAACCAACATCGAAGCTAGGCAGACTACTCTTTTTTCGATTTTGGTTGAGGGAATGTTTGGTGCGCGGGTGTATGTATACATGTGAGTTTTTTTTATTTATGTGTCTGTTTGTAAGCAATAAACCTTTAGACGTGATTCAGCGCTCGTGTTACGTCTCTCTTCCTTCTACGCGTATTTGATGTGTGCGATGTAAGTAATAACTTGGAGCAGACTATACCGGCAGTCCATTAGGGTAACAGAATGGGTACCGAGGGAATGGCAGCGGTGTCATGGATGGCTAATTGGATTGCGTCATTATGCAGATAATGGAGTGAAGAAATTGGGAAACTTGTAGACGTCGTATGGATTCGGCTTCTGCAAGTCAGGAGTAATCACCCTCTGCGGTAGCCTGCGGCACTGGCGCTACACTGCTGTGCTCAAGGTTGCGGGTTCGATTCCATCCGCGACGTCCGCATTTCAATGGAGGCGGAATGCAGAAACGCTCGTGTGCTTAGCTCCCAGATACACCTTAAAGAACCCCAGGTTGTCAAAAAGAAACTCGCAGTACTTCTACTGTATTCATAATTAGATCGTAATTTTTGGCACGTAACACCACTGAATTTTATTTCTTTTTCAGTTTAATTTCAGGGGTGATTACTCAGAGAACGGTATGAGAATAGTTAGTCCTGCAGTTGCCATAAAATTAGGCTGGTAATGATAACCGTGAGGGAGGCTGTCCTAAAATAAAGCTTCTAATGCCTGCAACTCAGCTCGGAAAGAACGGGGAGACAAGCAAAAGAGAATGGTCAAGAGTGGACCGAATTGGTATGGAGAGTAACGAGGAGGACACGCGGTAAGTCGTGCATGTAAAACCAGCACCAAAGGTACACGGAACAGGGTCTCTGCGAAAAACCCGGATTTCCTCGATTCATTGGCATGTACCCTAAAACTGAAGGCTGCAGTTCAGACTCGCCATTGCGAGCATTGAAGTGCATTCGTCAATTTCGTGTTCAATTTATAACAAATTCGATATTTTCGCGGAACGCCATGGTCCACATACTTTTGATCTTGGGGAATGATTATTTGAACATGTGAAAATTCGTGCACAAAAGGTCCATCCACAGCGGCGAATATGAATCAGCGTTGCTCAGAATTTTCAAGAAGATTACGGATAACCAGCTTCATTGATAGGCGGTCGCCAAGGGGGGGGGGGGGGGGGGGGGGGGAGGGGATTGCATGCATATAGGGTTTCTCGAGTGCAGTAGGACGTCTATATTGAGCGGTGAATTGCCAATTAATCACAACGAAAAGTCTCTTATCTGCCATTCAGTCGCACAATTCAGAGAAAACAACAGGCGTCTGCTCCTGTTGCAAATTACATCGTTCTGAATGAGCAGGCGTGAACACCCTCGACCTATTCGAATATTTTCCCCAAAACTCCAGCTCAGCCGTCTGAATTTTCCAACGGCTTAAAGGTCACACGGGCTCATTCTTCGTGTGCTGACCTCCACTTTACTTCCACGTGCGGGACGAGAAGAGGCAACGACAGCGATCAGCGAATGAACACGAAGCCATCCGACTCGCGTCTATGGCCGTGCTTTCATGAGTTCGCTGCATGCCTGTGCATGACTGCGTCTATGCAGCAGCAGTGGCGTAACGCTGGGAGCACACAGCGCCGGATTAGGATTCTAAGCTATAGCCGCTTGGGCACAGCGGAACGCCGTTTAATGGTCGTCGCTAATAGGCGATTTGTGACCATTTGTTACGCGAAAATTACGCGGTCGTCAATAATTGAGAGAGGGGGGGGGGGGGGCGCTGCTGGCGCCTGCTATGCTGCCTCAGGCTACTATGCGACGCTGTCTCCACGTACGGTCAAACTCCTAAGGTTGGCGAGCCACCGCCAACTGTCCTCAGGGAGTCAACACTGTGTCCTCACGGCCGAAAGAGCTGCAGGCACAACATTTTCGTGCAACTGCTGACGTGGCAAGTTATACTCGCCAGTGGAGCGAAAATCCTGGGCATCTCTCTCTTTCTTTTCTTGAAATGTCCGGAACACAACGCTCAGTTACAGGTAAAGAGTAAAAGTACATAAGTACAGACAGTGGCGTACTGAGAAATTTATTTTTACGGGGAGGGGGAAAGTGGCGGTGGGGGCACGCGCTTTACCCGGGAAAGGGGGAGGGGATCAGGCGGGTGTTGTCACTGATCAATCATGCCAGGCATCCTGGTACACATAAATTTCGTATGCGTGTGTGTGAAGGGGAGGAGAGTGGGGGGGGGGGGGGAGGCACGTGTTCTGTGTGCTCCCCTTCCCCTCTCCCCCCAACTCCTTGTCTACAAGTTATAAACAATTTCGAGAATATTGTGTTCAGTATATACAAGTCTGCAGGATAAAAAAATTGCAAGTTTATGAACTACACATGCAGAATGTTACGGTTCATGTCAGGTGCATGCGCCGTGAACGTGGCTTGCCAAGGAGCGTGTGACATCTGCAGAGATTCACAGTGGGTATGGTCTGTGCATTAACGATTCAGCGTCAACACAGCCCGCTGCCGCAAACACAAAACGGTTTTGCTATTGTAGTTTAGTTCGGAGAAGAAAAAGAAACTTGAATGAGGCAGAAAAATAGTTACTCTTCGAAATGTATCATGAACAAGGAGCCTAAAGCTTCAAATTCACAGAAAATAATTACAGACACTAAAGACTCTCGTTCAGACACTTCGATAGTGATTTGCATTATGAATATGTGAATGGCACGGAAGAAACACGTTTGGGGGCGACTCTCGGTTGTTTCCGTTAACGCAATGGCCACGCAATAAGGCATGCTGCTTGCTGCCTTGCACTTTGCAGTGCACGGATTCAATGTGACGGCGCTGCGTCTTCGGCTGCTTCTGTATGCCGACGTTATCATAGCTCGACCCTGTCTGTTGTCACCAAATTGTGCAGATTCTTACGGCAACTGCTTCTAATTCATTCGTTTTTTATCCTCTCACGCCACTACCTCGTAACAGCGTGCTGACGCTACCGACGGCAGTAACCGTGCCTTACAAAGTTTAGGCAGCCAGCGAGCAGGCTTTAGTTTACGAGCAAAAACTGACCAAGCCGAAACATTGCAGCGCTTTATAGCGTGCTTGGAGCTTCTAGTGATAAATGTTTTGAAGATTTTGGCGATGTATACGCTATAATTTATCGTGTTATGTCGTTACCATCTTGCTGTGCTTCCATGAAGGGGCGTTTGTGCAGCCGTAGTCGTATCGTACACTAAGCTATAAGCCGAGCTGAGCGAATTTCTTTAGTCTCGTTCACTTCCTTGCTCTATGAATGAGCGCTTCAGAAATTCATGCTTATTAGCGTCCCATTTCAACTGCCTGTAAGTTCTTGAAGCTCTGTGGAGGTGTTTTAAGGAACAGAAAGAAGCCTACTAAAGAGCTGAATTTAAGACAAGTAATGCTGTGTATTAACATCTGGGGTAGAACCTATGATGCTACCGTATGGGTCAGAAACTTGGAGGTTAACAAAGAAGCTCGAGAACAAATTAAGGACCGCATAAAGAGCGATGGAAGAAAAGAAGAGTTAGATGTAACGTTAAGAGACATGAAGACAGCGGTGTGGATCGGAGAGCAAACGGGGACAGTCTATATTTTAGTTGCATTAAAATAAACAAATGAAGTTGGGCAGGGTACGTAATGCGCAGGGCAGATCAGCCGTGTATCGAGTTACCGAACTGGTGCCAAGGGAAAGGAAGCGCAGTTGAGGGCGGCAGAAAATTACGTGGGGTGATGAAATTAGGAAATTGGGCCGGCGCAAGTTGGAATCAGCTATAACGGAAGACAAAGGTGATTTCAGATCGCTGGGAGATGCCTTCGTCATGCAGTGAACATGAAAAAAATAGGCTTCTGCTGCTGATGATGATGGCGATGGTGATTCTGTGTCCAGAGACAAACAGAAAGTGCCGGAATATGGACATACGAACATACCTCTACTTATGGAGACCTATCCCATTGCTTATTCTACTGTCCGGCTGCTCAGCAATCAAGTTCCTATCCTCCCCCTTCGCTTTCCATCACCACCTGGCTCGACTGGCTTGGCGCTGAAGGTGAAGAAGAACAGCGTCGACTGGCCACCCAGGCGGTCGATGTGCTCGGCCTGTAATTTTTGGCTGAATAAAAGTCTTATACTACTACTATCTTCTAACGGGTCATTATGTGGAATAAGTTGCAAAAGCCGCTTATGCAGCTTCTTTACGAAACATCTCAGCTGCACGCAACTATTTACCTATAATTTGCCCTGGGACACACCGCTCGATCACTAGTAAATTCATAATAATAATAATAAGAAAGTATACGTGGTGAAGGTCAGAGTTAGAAACGGAGATAAACGGAGCCGCGCTGTCATCGTGGAGCCAGCAGAGCCGAAATCTCCGTACAGCCTATTCCAGCTTGTTCCACACTGTTCGGACGTTATTCTGGTTAACCTCCCTGCCTTCTACTTTTCTCTTTCCTCCCTCCACACTGTTTCTGATTGAGTAGCTGGCAGTTTTCTTTTGTTCTTTGTTTTTTACCTAATTGATTTTGACCTTTTGTTCCAATATCTGTTAACCTGTCGGAGCAATTTCCTACTTATTTGCAATACCTCTCTCATCGCCAGGTCAGGAGGCTTACTGGTCAGCTTCTATTCTTCCCCCTGATTTATTGGTGAAACTTTTCTTACGCAGTGGGACGAGCAGCGTACCTGTAGCTTTATTCTCGAGTGATCGCGGAGTGATTCGCATAAAGAATCCCAAGGCGATTCTAAACCGAGCTCCGAATGGCCTCGACTGATTTTCAACAAATCACCGAGGTTCATCAGTTTGGCCGAGGGGGCATTCTTTGCTGTTCGCTAGACGAAGTTAGTGTACAATATTTACTGAAGTGCAATGTTTTTGCGACACATCCGGTGAGCAGTTCCATTCCTCATTACCTTACAAGTACCAAGGGCCTAGTCGGCGGTGTCGACATGAGTCTAAGTCTACCAGAAATTTTAGAAATGTTTTCAATGGCAGGCGCGATTTGTTTGCCGTTTCAGTCGATAATAAGCGCATGCCTACAGGAACAGTCATTGCTACAGTTGCTGGAATGAATCGCCCATCGGAAATCAATGCATGGCCCCTGATATCGATTTGAGCCTCCATCGCCCCTTCAGTGCCTAAAATGCTGGCGGTTTGGGCACTCCATAAAAAGGTTGCAGGTCCAACACATGGTGCCGGATTTGTGGAGAAGGCCATAATTCAAATGACTGTTCTTCTCGTAATGAGTCCTGCTGCCTTTGCAGTGGCACTCACCCTGCAGATGAACCTAACTGCCCTGCAGTGCTAGTCCCTGAAATCATTGATAGACGTCGATGTTATCTTCGCGAGGCCATTAAAGAAATTCAGAGCAGGACTTCAGGGTACGCTGGTACAACGACCCGTCAAACATTGTGTAGAGAAAATTCAATCTCTCAGGCTGTTTCAGCTTCTGTAGAGGAGGTTATGAAAAAAACAATGGAGCGCGTTGTGACAAATCTCACCGATTCCCTTGTTCAGGTGATGTCCTCACAAATAGCTCGCTGCTTTCAGCTTACTAAAAAAGCCAACGTTCAGGATCAGGTGCCTTGTCTACGCGGAATCCACCTAGTGAAGTGTCGACAGCGCATCCATTGACTAACAACGATTTGTTAGTCAGTGGCCTACAACTTCTCAGAGCGCTGACTATATCTGTCTTTCCGACACAGATGGTATGGAAAATCAAGATGCAGAACTGGACCCCCGATCTTTTAAACGAACAAGGTCACCGATAGAGAAAAAGTCTAGCTCTCCCACCAACTCCGGGGCAAAGAAGTACGTGAGAAAGATTCTTACTAAGAAGGGCTTCTTGAAGGAGAGCGTTTTAGACGAAGCAGTCTCTGCTGCTCCAATTTATTCACCATAGGAAGTTTACCAGTAAATCACTGGAACTGTCGTTTCATACTTTCCGCTGCAACAAATTTATTATATCTTGCTTCTAAATATTCTACAGATATTTCTATTTTACAGGAAACTTGGCATGCTTCTGGTCAGACTTTTCATCTAAAAGATTGCCTATGTTTCTGCTTGGATCGCCTTTCCCGAGCTTAGTTCAGTTTGTTTTTTGTATCAGCAAAGATCTGCCATAAAGCTACTATAGCATACCAGATTATGTCACCAGACTGTGAAATGTTAGCATTGGATCTAACACTTCCTGGTTGCACACCATTTTTCTATAGTTAACACGTATTTCCGCGCTGGGGTGTAAGATACCCGTTATCTCGCTACGTCTATAGCTTGCAGTCAGAAGAACGTCGTACCAGTGGGCGATTTTGATTCTCATCATGTATCGTGGGGTTTCTGAATGGACACTTGTGGCAAACGCTTGTGGGATTGGGTTTTATCAAATCATTTCTCTTGTTTAAATTCGAGAGTACATAGTTTCGTTCGGGGTCAGTCGCGATCTGCCTTAGATCTTACGTATGCTACCTCGAGCTTCTCTGTCCCCTCCTGGAACACTGTTGACTCCGGTACTCACAATGATCACCTGCCTATAATTTTTATCTGGTTACCCCGTTCACTAGTTTAGATAGTCATGGGGGCACTTTTGTTAGTTATACAAAGGTCTAAAATGCGTTAAAATCAGCTTTAAACGCTCAGGAAGGCATGGAGAGGGACAATAAAGCAATAATCCTGTGTTCAAGTCTAAAACAATAAAAAAAACTCGATTTGTTGTACCATCTACCAAGGTGGGTCAGATGAATGATTCTGAGTAAGATCCCCTGGCAGAATTCTGACGGCGAGCGAGATATTAGACGTCGAAAAGGTGCATGGAAAAAGCTTTTATATAACCAATGCCCTGTTAATTGAGCTGATTATACATATATAGCTACTACATTTACGGGAACAGTCTCAAAAGCTAAGGACGAATATGATTCAAAGCATTACACATATCCTTCGAAGTCTTGTAATAAAATAGCCGTGTTTAATTTCCTTAGATCCCTAAATTTACACCAGCGCCCGTGAATATTGACTCTATCGTTCTATCACCAAAATAATTTTCAGAGTCCCTTGAGGAATGAGTAAAGACAAGGCGCAAACGAACAGGACTGAAGAAGGACACAAACGACAGGACCGGCGCCTCTTGCTTGGTCTAGTTGTTTCATGCTTCAATGAACCAACTAGCTCGTTTGTCACAAGAAGGACACAATCAGTCGTTTGTGTCCTTCTTCAGTCCTGGTCGTTTGCGCCTTGCCTTTACTCATTCAAGCATAAACCAACTAGCCCAAGCAAGAGTTTCACTTGAATAAATTGCTCTAGGACTTGCGCGACGTTTCACGCATAAATTGCCGCTAGGGCTATCGAAACCGCCCACTGGAGGCAACTTTGTCGAGGTAACAGCTACAGAGTTCGCGGGCATGATTAGATTATTACCGGCGTCAGTCCCAGGTCCAGATGGCATCACAACAGGAATGTTAAAAGTTTTGGTTGATTATGCTCTTCGGAACCTACTAAATATAGTAAATTTTTCTCTCAAAATTTCCTGGGTTTTAAGAGAGTGGAGCTTAGCTAAAATTATTCCACTGTTGAAGAAAAAAGCAGCTGGACTTGACCTAGACAACATAAGATCAACTTCTCTTGCTTCCAATGTCGTCAGATAACTAGAAATGGTTGTTCATGGCCGTATAACAAATTTTATGCAGGATAGTATACTTCTCGGTCCTTGTCAGATTGTATTTCGTTCCGGGCACTCCATGTGATGCGTCCATGTAGATCTTGAGAGCCGCATTAAACTTGCTCGCCGCAAACGAGAGTACCAGCTTTGGTGACGCTAGATCTAGGAGCAGCATATGACTCTGTAGAATATCGTATTCTACTCAATGAACCTCAGTCTACAAATTTCCCGAAGTATATATGACCGCTTGGATATATGAGTTTATGACAGAGAGAGAGAGGTTTATTATTATCAACGTGGTATTTCGCCGTCAAAACACAAGCAGAGAAGAGGTATGCCACACGGTGCCGTTCTCTGCCCTACATTGTTTAAATCTTTGCTAAGCACAATTCATTTGTCTCCGGAAGTACACGGTTATATTTATGCGGACGATATATCATTTTTTACATCCGCAACTAATGTAAACTCACTACACGAGTCGTTGCATAATTACTTAGGAATGCTTGAGACATAACTGTAATATAGCTTATGCATGCCGTTAATTGCTAGCAAACGTGCGGTACTAGTCTTTCCATTAACTGCACAGGCGCATACATCCCTACAATACCACCAGGAAATCATTCTTCAAGCTATATCAGTGAAGTACCTTGGTGTTGTTTGCGATCGCAAGCTAACCTGGCGCAGTCACATCGAACGTATTACAACAAAGGCAGAACGTGCTGTAGCTATGCTCCATTAGCTCAGCCACCGTCGCTCTGGACTACGCAAGGATACCGTACTTATGGTATATCGGATGCATGTGCGGCCCATATTAGAATTCAGCTGCGTATTATTTTCTGGTGGTCCCGCCTACAAAATTAAACCGCTCACACTTTTAGAAAGGGAAGCTCTACGCTTATGTCTCGGGCTACTTGGATATGTTGCCAACTATGTTTTATATCAGGAAGCTCATATAGCCACCTCAGATTGCATATTTCGCATATGCCGGCATTTTAAAAGATTTATGGCTTTTTAAAGAGACGTACGCGATGTGTATTTATCACTGAACCGTCTGAGTTTTTCGAAGTATCGGGGTCTAGATTACACAGCCCTCTGATAATATTTGTGCAAGCACCGTCACAACAATTGAATGTGTCCATACGTCAAGTTCGCCATTCGAATGATGCCTTGCCAGACCTCAAAATTGAGTTCCAGGACATACTTCCAAATCGTGCTAAACTAATACATAGCAGACATTTAATTAATATCTTACAAGACCACCTACACCAACTAGCCACTGACATGATAATAGCTACTCACGCTTCTATGGGCAATGAGAAGGAAGGAGTGAGGACCTTCTCTGAACCTCTTCAGTGGTCTTACTCTCTTCGCCTTCCCAACTTCACACCCATACTTCAGGCAGAATTATAAGCGATTGTATTAGCATTACGAAAGCTTCCCGAAAATGACCCATTAGCTGTTACTGTGACTGACTCGCTGTCTGTATGCCCAGAACTTATTGCGTCTTCAAATTCAAGAATTCTGCGAACATTTTATTCGATGGTACCTCCGTACTTGCGGCAAGTATACTTGCTTTGGTTACAAGGACACCGTGGGTTGCACTTGAACGAAATGGCTGATTCACTCGCACGAGCATCCCTCAATGGCCCTGTCATATCTGTTTTGCAGACATCAGCTTATGCCACGCGGCTAGGTACAGAGATTTCTCTATTTAGCAAAATTCTGCAATATCCATGCTAACATAATCTTCTGAATTCCACCGTATTTGTTTCCCATAGAATAATAATTGGTATCCTCTAACGCGATTGGAAGCTTCCTTTACAAAATTGAGATATAGTATACCGCCTCCAAATTTCTGCTTACACAGGTCTGGTCTCGCTGGGTCCCCTCTATGTTATTTTTGCAATGCGCCTGAATCTACTGGACATTTGTTTCTCTCGTTCCGCCATTTCTAATGCAAATAACGCTCTTAGAAAACTCATTTCGACAACTTGTGCTACTGCTAACCTCGCCAACCATTCCTTCTTTTGGGGCGACTTCACAAGGATCCAACCACAGGGGTGCATTTCTAGCACTTTACAATTTTATTAGACAGTTGTTTTATTAGACAGACAAAAACCTTGCTGAATTTCTAAAATTATCAATTATTTCTATTATTTCACTTCTTTATGCTACAATTATTTTATCACGGAATTCGTAACAACATACATACATTTTAAATTTCTAAATCACATTTATTCGCTCCCACGCTCTACCATTCAAATTTAGTTTTGTTTTATTTCTAAGCATACTAGAAACCTCCTGCTTCTTGGCCAGTCCCGCCATAGTGTGTACGCGCCAGTGTTTGGCAACAAGACAAGACAAAGAAAGCTGAACGAGAAACACGCCGGGCTGTCACTGTCTGTCCGTTTGTCGTCCCCATTTCTTGCTCTGCTCTTAACCTTAAATTTCACCCAGCTCCAGCTCTCTGCTCTTCTCGAGAAATGCACGCTGCGTCCGGCTGGCCCAACATACTGGTTGAGTTTATATCTAACTAACCAAAATTTCTCTGACAGTTGCTTCTAACAGCCGTGTCCTTACACTTGTCTAACCAACCGCAGCTACTGTAGTTGCGTAGTTTGTGAAATCAAGCGTTAGGCCAAAAAAAAAAAAAAAAAAAAAAAAAACTAATGTTATTAATCACCGGTTTCTGTTTTATGCGAAGGAAAGAAAGAGAGAGAGAGAGATAGAGACACCTGACAATCGCGCGCAAGATAAAGTTTTGCCAGCCGTACCGGAAGTCCGAACCGAGTGAGTCGTAAAGCAGGCGTTGTCACCGAAGACACCCCACCCCTTTCACTCCCATTTGCTCTCGGCGCATGAACGCTGTGCTAAGTTCGCCACGTGTTCGATTCCCGCTACCGTGGAGCGTGTAATTAGGGCACAGACGCGAAGGCGTTACGGTGGGCTGGGTGCTCACCAAGCAGTCCGCTCCGCGCGACGAAAAGCAATTACGGGCGATCAAGGTGACCGTATAAATCGGAATGGGAACCAAGCGAGCGCGACGCCGGGCTTATCATACACGCGCGGTGCGGCAAGCGGTAGCAAAAGACAGGGGAGCCACGTCTTTACAAATGGCACCGAGCGGGCGCGCTAGAGAGAAACGATACAGCCTCGGCCGCCTTCTTCATTGGTATGATCGGTTTGAATGCATACGGACGTCGTTAATCTCTGTCAGCTCTCACAAAGTGAAAGGCACGCAACGTCCGAAGCTGACAGCGCGGCAAAAGGCTGGATGGTATACGAGTGCACGAGAATAAAGAGACCGGGAGTGAGATTTATGAAGCGGAATTACGCTCGTCACCTACGCTCGCAGGTAAAGTACGTGGTGTGAAACTCATTCGCCCAGTACACAACGTTGTCTCGAGAAGCCTATCTAGCCCGCGCCGGCATTAACATAACTCTGTCGTCGTAATCGCTTTCTGCGCGGCTGGCACCATACACTGCGGACAGGTAGAGCTATGCACGATGGCAGATACGGAGTGCGTGAACAAGTGTTTCTGACTCGCGTGGCTCGAAGCCCAGGATTTGAAAATGTATACTGGTTCCACTTGGTTGGGAGAGCCTGTCTTGCGCACGGTGGCAGACGTTTGAATGCGGATTTAAAAGGTCACTAATGCATGGAGTGTTAATTTAACCCTTCGCTGCAGAATCTCGCATACTCAGCAACATTGAAATAAAACGGCAAGAAAAAACAAATCCTTTCGAATCTGAGTTACATGTCGAAGTTTGGAACCTATACCTTTGTTTTAGAACAAGGAACAATTGAGTCATCTTGTTTTCCACTAACAAACCAGCACACGTACTGAACTGGGCCCTTTGGAAGACAAAAGCGATGTGAGTTTTGAGCGAGGCAAGTTTTGTGGAATTTCAGTAGTTATTGCTCGAAACGCGGATCCCGGCTTTGCTCAACAGCAAGATCAATTTGTGTGCTCTTGAATCACACAGTGCTTTATTCCTCATTATCATTCGTAAGTATACAACTTCTACGTAAATAACATTTCCTACTGCTCTTCTAGAAATTTACACATATGTCGATGTTGGAGCAAATATGTGGCGTACGTATTGTTTTTTTTTTTTTTTACGACAGAAATTTTCTGCAACCTGAAAACAATGTTTGCACCACAGTTCGATGATTCTTACGGTGGCCTACGTCATCAGGAATAGTAATATTCATCAATAAGAAGTTGCGCAGTATGAAGGGTTAAGCTGTATTAGTAAATCACGCTTCTGCAATAGCAAAACGACCGCTCCTACAGCGCGAAAGAAGGGCTTTGTGCACCAGAAAAGAATGAAAGTATAGGGTGGCGACGTCGCCTTGAAGTTCTGACACTAGCTCCACCCTCTGTGTGCGTTTCGTGAGGTCTTAAATTTTGACAGCCTCTGCTCAGGTCTAGTTAATTGTTAAGTGTTAAAGAGAGACAACATTGACATGCTAAAGCAACTGAACACTCAGCGTGGCCAAGGTTCGGGATATTTTCCTTCGACAAAAACGTCCCAAACGCGAGAAAGCGCTTGGGAATCCGTGACGTAACAGTGAGGCCTACTAGCGCTCAGGCTGCAGCGCGAAGTTCGATTACAGTGCTTTTTTTTTTCGTTTTTAGCTGTTAATAATCGATATTGTTTCGTCAAATGACCGACAATATTCAAGGATGCTCGATTATCTGAAATTTCGAATTCGATGCTAGAATTTCCGTGTTCGAAATTGTCGAATATTCGTCCCCTTGTAATACTATACAGGGGAGCAGAAGTTTTTGCAGTTTAAGAGAAAGATTGATGCAGGCGAAGACGTCGTTCTGCTGGAAAAAAACTCGACTGCAGTGCAGACACACCCGTTCCTGAGCAGCCACATGGGGGACATCACCTACCCACAATAGTTTCCAGTCTCTTATAAGCATATATGTCTCACCTTAGGCAGCCTATGATTTGGCTGTCTCGATTTAGGCATACAAATCTATCATTCCACCGGTGTCCCCATTTTGCATTCATTTAAAACGACGTTTTAACATTACGCGTTGAGCCTTCTACGAGCACTACTCTCTATTACGTGCATCTGCTGTTGTGCTGTTCATTTGTTTCACTACTGTCCCCGTCACGGCTCACCAGATGCGACTGTCTAAATCTCCGTTGTTTCTCGTTTACAAGCTTATAATTTGAGCTGAAATACAGCTGTTTACGGCATGCGATTTATCTAAAAAAATAAAAAAGACGTAAGTAAGCCTCATTTTTTAGCCAAGCAATCTTCACGGAACCTTTATATTTCGTTTTGTTTAGAAATGGGAAATATTCGGTATTCGACTTCATATTCGCAGGTCGTTTTTTCTTCTCCAACATTCGTATTCGACTTGATTCGAAAATTTTGCTTTTAGAACACTCCATATAACAAGGCTTTGAAAGAATGCCGCACCAGCCTAAGCTGATCTAACGTCGGTCTTTACGCCTTATGAAGCGACGAAGCAGAGGCGGTTTCACACGAAACCTTTTCTTTCGCGTCCAACTGGCGTCAAACAGTATGCAACGGCTGTACGTGCTGCCCAGGTACGCGCAGAGAGTGAGGGTATACGAGAACCCACGATCGATGAGCTATTTCCGAAACTCGCGAGCTATCGTATAGTCCTCGACGGGAAACGTGCTTCATTTATTCGTGATTCGATAACGCCTATCCTGTCGGGTCGGATTGCGATCCGCGTAAATGAACGAAGAACGCTTTCGCCGAACTGTGCCGCATTATCTATACTATGCTCGCCTGTATACTATACCCGGGCTTTCTTCGAAACTCCGTGCGAGTCATTATGTCGCCCGGAGCGGGACGCGTCGGCATCGTTTTACCGCGTTCCGCGTAGCTGTCTCGGCGGATCTCTCTCTATAAAGGTTTCTCCCTCTCCCTCCCTCTCTCTTTCTCCTCTCTCTCTCTCTCTCTCGGCGGATCGAGCCGCAGACGCGGCGCGAGGGGGAGCGACATCCCGCACCGCCGATGCTGTCGCAGCCAACGCTGCGGGGCCGCGTTTAAATTTTCATACCGAATGCGCAGGGCGTCGCTTAAAACTCGTGAAAGAAGTATGGTATCCCTCTTCGCACCGGGGTAGAATTTATGTTTGCCATCACCTCGATCGTTCTGCAGGTCCCTTGGTTTCCCCATTTTTCACCTTTTCCATTAATTTTCTCTAAGCGATCTTCGCTCCATTTTCGTGCGAGCTTTAATTAGTTATTTACGTGCTGAACGTGTATCTATGTTCGAGCATCGTCTGTCGTTGCGTGGATGAAACGCGTTCTTTTCGTTGCCTTTCTGAAAGGAATGCTTTTTACCAAACTTTATATTGAAAAGGCCAACTTTAACATATTCAGAATAATGGCTGAATTATTCGTGCAATTTCTACGGTCAAGGCGTAAAAGTCGCTACGCGACTATCGCGCTTATACGTGCGAGGAATACTGGTGCTCATAAGCACTTATGTTCAGTTCGAGAAGCATTGCTTGGAGCGATAGTTGCTGTCCCATGGCCCGAGCTACCTTGAGATTACAGCGATAGGCTCTGAAATGGCTTTAATGACATTCTTTAATGACCTTCTTTAATGACCTTCTTTATTGAAAGTGACATTGTATGTCTCTTTAACACTTAGTATGACCTTGTGTGCTCATTTATTTATTTTGCATTATTCCCTTGAATTAGTTGTTTGATTTGAGCTCAATTACCAAAGGGCAGAATGTGATGTTTGGTCGGTGTTTTTTTTTCTATATTAACCGTTTAAGCACGTTTACGAATTGTACTTTATTGCCAGAATGTTTCTTTCATATCACCCCATGTTATCATTATTTAATAACTGGATAATTTATCGGTTGTGGAGAAGCTGCCAACACAATTGTTTCCGACATTTACAGTTTCATCCAAATAAATATCGCTGGCTCACTCACGCAGCACTCGTTGCCAACATTGGGATGGCAACGGCTGGAACTTAGCTTCTTCCTCGTCACAACGCTACCGACGACAGTGCATACTCCTGCAGAACAGTAACAGGTTTATTAACTTCATCGGGCTATACGAGAAAAGTGGTCAAACGGCCGCGAAAGATCACTTAGCACCTCAGAAGGCATAAAGGTGCCAAAGCTCTTACCTTCGTCGACACTGAATGAGCGAAGACTATACGTAACTACTTCCTCATCTCTAATTACACCTTGATAGTTTAATCATTTCTGACGACTCGGCGATGCCTCCAGCCACATCCCCTTCCTGCCGTTAGGTGACGGCAGACGCGAGGATGATCAAGGCTCTTTTGTCTACGCCGTAAACGCCTGCCTTCAAACAACCCTGAGGGCCCGCGCAACGTTAATAATGACACCAGTCATCGCTCCTCGAACCAAACCTTCCCGCTCAGGCCGAACGGTGCCGCATACAGACGCGCTTTCCCAACGAGGTGCTAACATACACGTCTCTACATCCCCCCCCCCCCCCCCCCCCCCCCGCTGTCCTGCCTCGTCGAAATTGCACACAGAAAGAGAGAAAAGAGTCAAACGAGGGATTATTAACGTCGAGGAAATGAATATAAGGGATGGAGACGTTGATGCACTTTTTCCTGCGTTTATCCCCTCTTGTGTAGCCTCTGCCCCAACCCCCTAGACGGATCACGTGGGTCGGCTCATCCATAAACTGCTGGACGGATTAAGGTCAGAGGATGCGTGTTGCCAACCGGCGTTGCGTGCATAGCGGTGACCGCGAGCTGATGCTGCGGCTGTCTGTGCTAAAGCAGGCAAACAAACAAGCAAGCAAGCAAGCAAGCAAGCGTGTTCGTGTGTGTGTGTGTGCGTGCGTGTGTGTGTCTAAGCACGTATACGTGCAAGGAATGCTTAAACACGGCACGTTCCTCGCGCCGCTGCTTACAGCGCACGAAGACGGATCGCCTTTGCGTCGGCCTTGCTTTTTTTCTTGACGCAACCACGGGGTGCGTCAGCAAGCTTTCCGCCGTCGGGTCACTTGCCGCTTTGCGACGAGGCGGCGTTCCGCGTCTCTCTGAGAACGCATAATGCATTGAGTGAGGGAGTAACCGTGCGACAGGCGTTCGTCCAGAACGCCCTTCCGACCTCGACCGCTGGATTCATGGACCTTTCTACCGGTCCCATATTAAAATTGCTGCACGAAACGAATCTGTTTGTTTATACTTGTGATGAACATGCGTGGCTGAATTATGCCTAACGGCGGGCTCCCGAATAAGAATAAGTAGACAGATCAACCTTAATTACGTGTTAAAGAGAGATGCGGAGCCAGGCTAGAATGCTAAATTACACCTGTCAAATTGCAATGGGAAAGGTTTTTTTTAAATTTTTTATTGTGAGCAGAAGCTCGGGAGAGGGGGGGGGGGCGGTTGAAAAGACGGACAAAAAGGAAAACAGATGGTGGCGCCGCAACCGTGAGATTCCTGCACTAGTTTCCCATGCCATTACAGCATGTGGAAACTTGTGGATGACTGGGTTATTATTGGTTAATAGATGTTATTATGTTACACTCAAGAAGTAGTAAAAGAAAAAGCTAGGCGATCTATCTCTTGTTCGCTGAAATATACAAAGAATTCCACACAGAATTCTTAATAAGTTATCTGCCGGTTTAAACTACTTGTTTGTTTGTTTGTTTCGCTGTGATGGTCTGAGAACTGAGGGTATAAAGGCCCTTGTTCGCTCTCAATACCATATCGGATTAGGTGTTTGCTGGAACACCTTGATGCCACTCGCGATGACAAGGTCGGACGGTCAGCGTGCTTGAACCGCTGTGCCTGGTTTAGGAATTTCCAAGACTAAGCACGCACTGTCACGTGCTTAAGGCCGGTATTAATGCGCTAGCATTAAGAATGCCAAAGTGAAAAAGAAAGGTGCATTTGTGTGAAGTGTGGGAAGCCGGTCACGTATTAGAGGTGGATATGTGTGCGTTTATAGAGTGCAACTGACTGTAGTCTGCTCTGAACCACCGTCAGTTGCCTCGGTATCCTTGAAGAGACAGAACGTGTGTCGAGTGAGCTCCTTGACAACACTTCGCAATGCGGTCTACGCCGTTTAACTCGTGGATCCAGAACCTCAGACGTGTGACGTAATTCTAACGCATCTCTCTCGCAATTTGCCTCTAAATCGCCACTGAATTATTTTTACGCGTTTCTTTATGAGGATGAAGCCACTATAACGGTGCTTCTTAAGGACACGTCTTTTTTGCAATGTTCATTGTGACAAGGATAGCTCCAATACCATTACGTAACTGTACATAATAAGGGGCGCTGGTACGCTTTCCTAATCATAACGAGAATAAACAAAAATGACCAACCCTTCTCCTACCGGAAAATGGGAGTAAGCGAAGCTTGTCCTGCATGCGCCTGACCTTCGTCACGGTTAAGTAACCCACAGGTAATGGTGGCGGATTGCTTCGGCCTCTCGCTCGCTCAGCTCGGGATCTTCTTCTCGTTGCTGTCGAATTGCCTGGGCCCCGGCGGCTCTGACGGCTGGATCGGCGCAACCGACGGCAAGCGCTTTCACAGTCGAGTTCTCACCGCCGCTCGTCGAAGGCTGCCGCTTCCTCGAGGGAACGCACGGCGCGTGGCCGTCCCATCCGTTTTCCGAGAATGAACTGAACGGAAGCGAAAGGGGGCGGCGCAGCGCGTGCGAAACCCTTTCTTGCCCTTTCGCTTCCCGGCGGAAGCGCAAAGGCTCTGACTGGTTGCGCGCGTGGCGTGGGCGCGCGCCTATGCAGCTGGAATCCTTGCTAATGACTCACGCTCCGGCGCCGGCGCAGCTGTCAACTCATCAAACCGCCCTTACCCGTAGCTGCTCAGCTCTGGGTGCATCTGGGTTTTTTTTTTTTTTGCGTGACCACAATGCCACCGAAACTTGTGAGCCAATACAAGCTTCGCTTGAAAATGATCGCTTAGATGTGACTGGTCGTTATAGGCTCACGCGGTGAGCGTGACGACACGAGGGGAAAGCATACAGCGCGTTACCACTATCGGCGCCACACGTAACCGCGCAGCTGGTGCCAAAGCTCGAGACGTGCAAGACGGGCTTTATCTTGTTTCCGGAAATAAATTTTAGTGCCGTCTCTGAGAAAAAGCACGCGCGATGGGGTCGCAATAGAGCTTTCTTTGAGAGATCTCTATGCGCACGAGTTATTTGAGCGGAAAGGCTTCAAAGCCATTCCCACGAGAAAACCTATATAGGCAGCAGCTGCTGCAGATTGCGACATCAACGGGCGCTTTCTATTTTATTTGTTACTAAAGAAGGCCAGCGCAGTGCTTAAAATATGTGTTTGTTCCATCTGTTCAATACGGCTCACGCTATACAATGGGACTTCCGTCTTTTGACAAATAGGAAGCCACGTTGCCGCCTAGAAGGCCGGTGTTTGCTTTATTGGCAAAAGCTCAAGAGGTCCTTGAAGGAGCGTGGTTCTAGTAGCCACCGCTCTTGAAATATAGAAAAAAAAAAAAACATTTGCGCACGTGTCGTGTGCTGCCTTACGCTTAATGCAGCCGCTCTACGACAAGACATTGTTTCCTCTTATTCACTCTCATCCGACTTGATGGAATGTTTGCTACGCTCTTAACTAAATTAAATTATTGGGTTGTACGTGCCGAAACCACGGTATGGTTAAGAGGCACGTCGTAGTGTGGCACTCCGGAGTAATTTCAACAACCTGGGGCTTCTCTAACGCGCACCCAATGCTCGGTATGCGCTTCCCGGAAGCGCGTTCGTCTCACAACCCGAATTGCGATTCCTACCCACACCGAAATGTACCAAAGTTTCTTTTCGGGGCCACTGACTTACTTCGGTTACAGGAACCTCCCTGAGAAATGTGACGTCAATCCTAACACTTTTTTTTCCTGTTTTTACTGTTTGTGGCGTCGGCCATTTTTCGTCACGGCGCAGTTTCGCTAAGGGCACCGCCAAAATAGGCATCTAAGGCTTTCGCTTTAGTAATTAATGAAAGTGACTTATGGTAGTATGCGCGCCTAAAGACACTCTAAAAAGAAACATAAGTTGGAAAAATATTAATCAAATATTTACCAACAATGCGATAAAGCCACTCCCACCGCGAGAGCAGGCTTGGTAAGCCAAGGAATGCGCGAAAACAAAGGACGGGTGGCGACGCCGCCGTGAAGTTCCCGCGCCAGCTCGCCGTGACGTCACAGATTTCGACGGCGTCCGCTCGAGATTAGTTGATTTTTTAATGAGTAAATATAAATTACATTGTATTCAAAAGAAATCAACTGTGGAACTTAGCAAGTTTTGAGAACTCTTACTGAGCAGCAGCGGTCCAAGTATGAAGAAGAGAAATTGAAAGCATGGTCATCTTTTCTTCCAATTATCAATCTCTTACGACGAAATAACAAAAATAGAGTTCCATGGAAATATCATTCTAAGCTGACTTAGTGTCCATAGCTCTTTATAGTGACCTTTATGTCAGTCACGTGATGATGCGTCATCTACTGCGCATGTTGGTAAGCTGCAGAATACATGCTCTGTTCAATTCAGTTTATTGAACATATTGAACACGATGTTACGGGATGTTCGCCTTATATTTTGCGTATCGTATTTTCCACGCCTGTTATCGGTACAAGCCTCTCCTTCGATGTTCCTTAATCATAAATGTGATGGTCTTCGGTCTTTGTTTTATCTAAATATACGAAAGCCGGTGTTCGTGCTTGCTGTAGGGTGAATGGTCGAAAATTGTTTATGAATGTCGTATCCGAAGGAACCCATCCATACAGCTCAATTACCTCGGCCATTTCAATGCAGTGACCCGTTTTGCATATATTTGCATATACCAGCAATGTACAAGCAATGTACAAGCAGTGTACGTGCAGTGTAAAAGTTTACCAGTGGCTATACAGTAAGCAGTGGACAAGCGCTTCGGTCAAGACAAGCGTCCTAGAGGACTTTATTTGCACTGACAGCAACACGCTTCTCTCATATTTTTAATATTCTATATTTGCTCCTTTTTCTGTTTTCTGAAATTCAATAAACGGCATAGAGGTGTGGAGATATCCAGCATATAAGTACCACTGCCAAGCATGTGCATATAACGCAGCAGTCTTTCACAGTGGCTGGCAATGCATGTAGCGATCGAACAATACGATCTACGCCCGGCCACAAGATATTACGGATAACTAAATCTGAGAAAAAGCTGCATATCTCCCCAACCTCACAACGCAGCTTGGCATTTGAATTTCGGGCCTCGATTAGAATGTGCTAACAGCATTGTCGTGTACAGTTTTACTGGCTACTGCTACAGGCTGCTCGGGATTTTAGTGCCGTTCCACGCAGTGCACATCAGGTCACCCCGTAAACGCTGTTGGCGCATTCCACGTTAACAATGGCGTCTTTCTTGCTGCAGCCAAGTTTAGCACCTCCCACTGTTCCTGGGGCAGAATTCAAGGCGCCTGAACTGGTTTAGCCGACTAACGTACACATCGTATCAACTTTTGGTCTCTTTTTGTCTCTATTATGATATGCCTTCCCGCATCCTAATGAGCTTGCTCATCTATATGCAAATGCAACCGAGCCTATACGAACGCGGTCTAATAGCTGTTATCAGCTAATGGAGAAATGGGTGAACTAGCTCGCTATATATACTTTCTCTCCCGTACTGATTCTGCGAATTAGTGCCCTAAACAGAAAATAACGCTTAGTAAATCTTACCATGGGTCGTGTTTTCCGTCTTTTCTCGCTTCCAAAGAAACTTATGAATTTTAAATCGCCAACTGCACAGTGTCACGCGAAATCATATTTATATGGAGCACATATCACTGGTTATATAGCGTACAGTGCAGTCGCATATTCGGAACTTCCGGCCAGTGACAAAAAAGGGCGCACCTACTCTTGACATCATGGCGGCGTTGTTGGTGAATGAAACGTTACATTTTTTTTTTCCTTATTCACGCGTTAGAGCTTGCTGCAGACCTTAGCGCGTTACTTCAAATGAACCAAGTGTGACCATGCTGTCCGCAACAAAACGGCGCCTACATGTCTACAGAACATGCCTACAAAACGGTGGTGTTAATTTCGGTTGGCTCTAAACGATCCCCGTAATCACTTCTACTAGAGGACTGATTTTATCTAGCACTCTTACCTATGTTCCATGGAAGCGTCGATCCGATGAGCAGTGTCGTGTCGAAGATCGGCTCCGTGTGTTCCAGTCGCAACGTTGAACGTAGAGCAATGCACCTTAATCTAGCTGTTCCTGAGGAGTCGAATAACCATGGGCAGCGAGTTTCTTTTGATCTCTGTACCGCGTCAAACATTTCGCGCACGTTTAGCCATTTAGCGATTCTTGACCCGGCTATAAGAATGAAATGAAACAAACGAAAAATCCCACCGCGTAACAACTAACCGAGGGTCCAAATCACCATCGTGCTTGGTTCTTGCGCCGCTCGACCTCAGGCTCCGGCTGCCGATCAGAGAGCTTCGTCTGAAGACGACGCGCGTGTTCGGGAGACTTCCGGCGACGTCTGTTAGCGAGTCAAAGGAAGAGCGTTAAAGGAGGAAGATAACTAACCAAGGATAGCAGCCATGTCCCGTCGTTGCCCCCCCAAGCGCGTCCTTCTATCTCTTTTCCCGCGCGCCTGCCAACGTAAACACCGTTCGTGCGCTGCCTCCACTTATTGGCCCGAAAACGCGACGCCAAGGTGGCGGCGAGCCGAAGGTGTCCCGCCGGCTGGCAACTCGCGCCCGGCACGACTCCAGCGAGCGAGCGCCACCGTGGCAGCGCTGCTGCGTTGTCGGCTTCGCTGCACAGCGCCAACGCTGTGCGGCGGTGCTGCATAGGCGAGGCCGGTCAGTGGGGGCCTCGTGAGGAAATGGTGGAGGGGGAGGGCATCAGCGGCTGTGGCGCCCGCTCTTCGACGTGTGTTTTTCTTTTTTCTTTCCTCCTCGCTTCGTTTTCTCAGCCTGATATTTGGTACTCTCCCTTTCGCGGAGCGAGCCCGCTTATCGACCCGGCTAACGCCATCTCCAGGCCACTGGCTTCCCTAAAAAGCTTCCCTAAACGGAGAGCTGGGAAAGGAAAGAGGGATGACAAGGAAAGGAGGATGCTGGTTCGTTCCGGTTTAGCTCTCCTATCTCGCTTTTTACGAGAAACTTTTCGTTTTGTGTCTATGCCTGCGTGCGTTTTCACTTTTCGTTGTGTACTCACTGCATCCGTGCTTTAACAACACAGAAAGCACGGGGTGGAGACGTGGTAGTGCATAATTTCTTGCTATACTTTCTTTAATGTGTGTGCTGGCTTCTTTAATACTTTCCTGTTTTTTTATTTGCTTCCCTGAGATCCCAGCGTTCCTTCTTTTAAGCTTAAGCAAGTAAAATGACCTGGCATGCTGCTCTGAACAACAAGAACAGGAGAACGAGGAAAAATGGAGTAAGAATCTTTTTCGGAAGTGGGACACCGATAAACAGCCTAGAACAGCGACTTTTTGGTGAAAGCAAAGCCAAAGAAAAACTTGATTCTCGGCGGACCCGCATTGCTTAATGGCTTAACATTTGTCTCATCAGAGCAATTCACTTTTACTTATAATCACTCGTCGTTAGAATGTAAGCTATATTTATTTTCTTGCCTTACATCAAGTATGTCTCAAGTGAATTAAGGTTGATTTAGCGCCTAATTGCCTGCTCCATGTTTTTACCTTCGGGGTTTATGGCACTGCTTAGTCAAGCAAATCTAATAGATGGAGCTGCATGAAAAAAACTTCACGCAGAAACTCCTCTGGGCGTTGTTTAAGTATGCGTAAGCAATATGCCACTTGCTCATCCCCACGCAACCCGGTGTCATTATCAATGTTATGAAACTTGATCCGACCAGTATGAACGACAGCGCTGCGGCGAAGTCAACTGCTGGGAACAGTGCCGCAAGGTGCATTGATGACGCAAGCAGACTACTGCAGGGGGCGACGCCAGGTGCGCTGATAACGTTCCCATCGTTAAAAGCCGTTATCGCTCCTTAGCGCCTTATCCATCCGCGTGGAACCATTATCAGCCGTGACCAACCATTCTCCGTGGGTGGCTGCATATGACGTGGCCGCGCGGGCTCTATCTTTAGAGCGATCTGCGATGGGGTCAGAGTGCACCGAGAGCTGATAGCTTCGTGTGCGGTGTGTTTGTCGCCGCTTAGTTCGCGTTGAAGCGAGAGGCATCATGAAGGTGAATTCGCTCGCTGTTGTGGGCCCCATATTGAAATCAATCGTCTTACGTGACGGACGGACGGATTGACGGACTTGTTTCCTCGTTTGGTAGGCATAGAAATTCTTGAGCATTTAAAACAACGTCTAACAATGTGAATATATCAGCTGTACTGCTTGAACATGCACCCACTGGTGAACATACGCGCTGCCACTTGGAACGTGCGCCTTCAAATCAGGTGATGGCAATTATCAGCTGTTAGAAATGTGCAATATTCATCTAATTTCCTCGAAATGTTCCGCTCCCACACCTAAGAAAACAAAACGAGGAAAAAGGTATGCACTGCGGTACAGATATTAACATAGTAAGTAGTAGCGAGCTGTCTCAACATTACGATGACTGTCAGGTGAGTGGGGGCGCGAAGCTCTTCAAGTGCATATCTCCACTTCTTTTTTAAGACTTTGTCTTCTGCAAAGTTTTGTGGACGGAGGAAAGTTTGATTTCATTTGATTTGGTTAAATGCTAGGCGTAAGGTAATTAATAACCCCGGTGTTAAGTGGGTTAGTCAGTCTACGCTATATGATTACGTCAGAGAGCCTGATACCTTATATTTAGTTAAGGGGTTTTGTAATAAACACCTTAACCAACCAATCATGGGCAGTAATGTGATTAGTGCTCACCTGATGATGTGTGCTTCTGAAACCATTATGTCACTGCACATATATCTATTCTAGAACATCACGGTTTTATCTATGATGCACTAGTTGTCCGTGGAAGCGTGATCGGTTTCGGTACAGATAAAAGCGGCTTCGTCAGAGCCTTACCTCTGGCGCTTCTTGTTTTTGTTTTTTGTTAATCATAACGATGCGGTTACCCCGCAGAGAATGTCCGGGAACGCCCAATGATGTGCTTGTGTACATTTAACTGCAACTATCAAATTTGAATCTTACGTTTGAAACTGTGAAATTCGAATCTCAAGTCTGAAAATGTGAAATTTGGATCTAAACTTCGAACTATGAATCCTTTTTTCATGTTCATTTTGTTTGAGCAACTTGCTTTGAGGGACAGATGTGCATTTAAATAAAAGCGTGGATGCCTTCCTCGTGTATAAATTACAGTAGTGGCTTTGCAAACTTATCGTCCCTGAGCCAATGTCTACAACTGTCTGATCCGTTCATAGCTTGAGAAATCTTAGTTACCCTTTCTCGAGTAGCTCTTCTTTCCTGGGCGTAGCCACAACACGAGGTGGATTTCCGAAGTGGATGCTGGAGCAGCACACCTTGAACAACTACTTCACTGGGTCTTGAGGTGCCGGATCCCAGGCCCAGATAAAAGTTGTAAGGGCCACCCGCCCCAGCCCGTAGTCCTTGAAGGGAGACGTGCTCCACCCAAGAAAAAAAAAAGATCACGGCGAAAAGAGCCGATACACGGAGGGATTAAGGCGTGTGAGCCCTTACGGTGAAGTGAATTTTGGGCTAAAAAGATAGAGGCGGGGTCTGAAGAGGTGGGATTTCGGCTGGGAAATTAAAATGTATATTATTTTTGTCCACGGACACGGTTCTTACCATGTATAGGCATTTCGTGTGTGTCTGCGCAAATTTGTGCAGAGCACCTCAAGAGAGCTTTCTTTTTTACGTATACACTGGTGCTATCGTATACACTACAATTATCGAAATCAGAAACCGTTGTTCCTATCTTTCTCTCTCTCTATCTCTATTTTCTTTTTGCTCCAGTTCTGTGGTCATTGGAAACTAGATTTTGCTCAAATTTGACCGTAATTAACTGAGGTAATGGAGAGAGCGAAAGAGAGGAGGCGCTGCGCATTGTTATCTGCCATTAACGCCGCAGATATTATGAGCGTGTCTAACAGATGTGACGCCACGCAACTAGCACAACCATGAGCAAAATAAAATTATACGGATCAGAGGGTCGCCAGAAAAACTGAATTTCTTCGCATTTACCATGCATAAACTGAAATTGACGAGTACACTGGAAAGTTCGCAATGCCAAGTTTGGACTGCAGTCCTCAATTTCAAGTTGCATTCACACTGCAGGCGGAGGAAAAAAAATCGGCTTTATTGCGCAATCCGTGGTCCGTTTACTTTTGCTCTCGGGTGTACATGTAGCAGAAGCGACGGGTTGCTGACTGCGGTGCGCCTACCGTCACAGTCATCTACCGAACGGATTCTTTACGAAAGCCCATTATCCAAGAGACGAAAACGTGCCGATTCATTGAGCAGCCTGTCGAGACTGTACAACAAGGTGTACTTGTTCGGCTTCGGTGACATTTACGCGTCACAGGGAAAAAAAAAAAGAAAGCTAACTCGTTCGCGAGAATCGAATCAGTGGCGGCTGTTGCTGAGAGAAAGTTGTTCTTTTTTTATTCAGAACAAAGCCGCGAGGCAAGATTTGTCTCTGACGTACTGCGGTTAATTTTTGACGTAGTAGCCTCGGTTTGCTTCAGCCGGATAGCAGGAAAACAAGGGGCTACCTCGGCTCAACTAAAACGAGAATGCGTTGCGACCAAAATACGACGCCGAGGACATCGCGCTAGAACCACCTAAAACGCGACGCAGTTCTGCGCAGTGCAAGATAACATGTCCTGCAACGTTTCATTTTTTTCCACGCCGTCTTCTTCTTCATTTTTTTCTTTTTTTTTGTTTTTTGTCGTGAGAGAAGGGTAAGTTTAGCGGAGGCGAGCAATTTCCATCACGAGCAATTTCCATCATTAATCTTCGCCGCTAGGAGCGCTTGCAAAATCAGCGACGGTGCGCGAGGAACGGGAGAGGGAGCCATGCAGGGTATAGTCTGGGCTCACGTAGACGCCTAATGCTCCCAATTTCGGGTGGCTTTCCTTGCTTTCTCTCTCTCTCTCTCTTACATTTTCTTTTTCTTTTTTTCAGTACAGCTGCAGTCGCCAACTCCATTCCGTCTCGCCAAATACCTGCAGTGCAATGAAGGCTATCGGTGTTGGTTTTCAGTCAGCAGTGAGAGCCACCTTCTTGTTCCTGGGAAAGGAAGCGGGCAAACTCCCGTTGTGCGCTATTAGTCCTTTCGCGAAACGTCCATTCAGTATAGGCATCACTCGCTGATGGGGATCAGAGGTGGACAGTAGGGGGAGGGGGAGGGGGGACCTTCTTTTTTTTTTTTTTCGGTGCTGCTTTCCAGTTGGCTGGCGCGACCCCGACAGCTTTCACTCCACTGCACGGATTTAATGAGGTTGGAGCGCAGAGACGCCCGCTCCCTACGTGCGCGCTACATAGTTTCGAAAGCTCGCCGCATTCTGGGGTTGCCTGCCTCGACTCGCCTGTCTCGACCTAGCGTTTCGACACAAACTTTTGAAAAGAACATTTTGAAACGCCAACGGCGAAGGAGTTGGGGAAGAAAAATAAGCGAAAAGAAAAGTGTTAGATGTGGCAACGCGTCGCGCCTTTTCTGCCTTTACGACCCCGCAATGGTTTGTGGAATGAGAGGCATTTCGAAATTCATGAAGGACTTTTCCAGACGGCCCTGTGTGTAGCGCTTCAGTCGGAGCTTGAGCACCTCGCCGTTTGTCCGTCTGAGCGGATTACACGAAGCGAGGGAACCGTCTCTGGACAAGTCCTTGCTTCTTAATAGTTGTCGTGGGCGGAAAAGTGTTTCTAGGGTCTTTTTTTTTTTCTTTAGCGGGCTGAGACACGCGCTGTGGCATAAATGCGCTTTTGTGCATTTATTTGAACTGTGTGTATCCATCTCTCTCTGTCCGTTTCGTTAATTATGCTACAAGAACGAACTTGTCCCGTGCTATGCGGTACGTCTTAAAATCCTGACAAGTTGCCGGGTATCCTCAATATCTTCCAAACTCGCAAAATAGCTCCAGAAAAATATATAGCTGAAAGTAGAGTGACTCCAACCAAGAAGTGAATTTATCCACATCTTAATATAATTTTATTATGTAATGTCACTCAATATATTTCTGTCATCCGAATGACAGAAACGACAGTCAGAAATAAAGAACGAGCTCCCAGTGGCGTTTTAGAGCTCCTATCGAAAGCTTTTCTCGTAAATTACCAAAAACTCAAGTCCTTGGAGAGACCGTATGTGCCTTCAGATCTTTTAATTCACAATCATAACGGCGTGAACTACACATATAGGTTATTTGAAGGCCATTTTTTTGTCTCCCAAGGCAAGAGCCTTAGGCAGCAGGTTCCAAAAAATACTGCACAGAGGCCCAACCTCAGCGTGATGTCGCACAAGGGCATTCAAGAATTATCACGAATAACCATGTTTCCCTGCAGCACAGACTGACAAATTATGTAGTCAGAAACGCTCACAGTCAGGTTTCTGACATTAGCGTTGGCGTTTGTTTTTCTCCATGCTAGATACTCCTTGTATATCGCTATATTCTTAGAAGAATTGTTGGACCAGAAAGTGTTGATAATAATCATTGTTCTTGTTGGACGAAAAGAACGGGAACCAATGGGACCGATATTTGTTTACCACAAAAACATGAGGCCAAGGAAAGCGTAGGAGAAGTCGCTTATAATATTTCATTGAACCGTAGAAATGATAAGGTAAAGCGAAGTGAAAGAGGACTTGCGACCGGTGGAGCCTCCCCACGACCTCCACATTACGCGTGCGTTGCACTACCAATTGTTCTACGCCGCTAATTGTTCCAACGTCCAAATTCTTGTATGTATGTATGTATGTATGTATGTATGTATGTATGTATGTATGTATGTATGTATGTATGTATGTATGTATGTATGTATGTATGTATGTATGTATGTATGTGTGTATGTATGTATGTATGTGTGTGTGTGTGTGTGTGTGTGTGTGTATGTATGTGTGTGTGTGTGTGTGTGTGTGTGCGTGTGTGCGTGCGTGTGTGCGTGTGTGCGTGTGTGCGTGCGTGTGTGCGTGTGTGCGTGTGTGCGTGTGTGTGTGTGTGTGTGTGTGTGTGCGTGCGTGCGTGTGTGTGCGCGCGTGCGCGTGTGCGTGTGCGTCAGTCATTCGAGGAGTGTTACCGAACTCCGGCCTGGCGCTCGGCTTCCTCCAAGGGTGATAAAGGAGCCTGTGCTCTAAGCACATACATGCACAAAAATTAGTTATGTTTGCGCTGCTCCCATGGCGGCCATTTCCCATGTGGCGCCCCAAATGCGCCTGTTGAGGTGGGTACACCTTCGGGTCGGAAGCACTACTCCGACGCTGCTCGTGGCCACAAGTGGTGCCCGCTAACACCTGCTGTCTTAACCTTCCGGCTCATCTTTCTTGAATCAACGATTCTCGTTAGCTTGCGCGCTGCTTATAATGAATCGTTTTTAACTTTCTCGATTTACCATCCTTCTGCAATTGACGGGCAAATTTAGCCACACAGAAAATGATTCGTGCATCTGGTTGCTGAAGTTATTCAGCAGGAAGTATAAGATTTGCGATGTTCTTTTTTTCATTCTTTTTTTTTTCGATTCAGTCCTTCGTCGAGCCACCATTCACCTCGATATTGCAGCAAGTTTTCAGTTTATAAGATTCACATATTGTACGGAGTAATCACAAGATAATGTATACATATTCAAGTAGAGTGCCTGACGGATCACTCTGTAGTTACAGTGTATCGCTCGTCCGCCTCTGTGTACACGTGTTACCATTGGTTAAGCACAGGGGAGGGGGGGGAATCAACCACCTACCCAAAATCTTCTGACGAACCCCTCCCCCCTTGTCCCCTTCCCCCGGAAGAGAAAGTTTCAGGAGGTGGGCCCTGGAAGAGCGTCATGGATGAAAGGGAAAGCTTGAATGTGTAAGCAAAGCGAGGGCTACTGGCGGTTAGTTTTGCTTGTTTGGCTAGTTTTTATAGCAAGTAACCTATGGCATAAAATAAAATAGGCACATGAAGTTACCCTGTTATCACGGGAACGTTCTCTTGCGTTTGGGCGTAGCGGTTATGCTGGTCATTAAGTGCCGTTTAAAACGTGATAAACGAGCTTAAATAACACCTCTTAGTCGATTAAACAGAAGAGTGCTCTTCTGACCGGAACGATCAAAGTATGGCATAACATGAAAGCTGATAGCGTGATGTTTTTTCTTTGCCTAAGGTAATCAATAACTATATTATACAACCGCACACACCTCATACAGCAACGAACTAATTAAAAAAAGAAACATAATCGCTTTGGCACCGTATACGCTTCTTATACACGAATGTGAAAACCGTCCGTCATCTTTCCCCGTTCAAACTGACGGTCCCTGCCTTTTTCACAGGCGTTCCACTCCATGGGAGTTAAGCAGTGCGCACAGGGGCAAATGACCTCAAATGGCAGGATAACGCTCAAGTCACAGTGCATTCGGTGTAAGCCAGGGACATATCAAGCACGTGGCCCACGGAGCTCTTGAGTGCAGCCTGAGCGGACTTTAAAATGCGAGGGGGGGAAGGGGAGGCAACGCTCTACGTGATCCCTGGTGCAGGCTGCTGAAGGGATGCTTGAGAGTGACAATAAATCATTTCGGGCCTGTAAAGTATTACTTTAAGAGTGCATTTTTAATTCATTTCGGAGGAAAAGGGGTGTTTGTTACATACTGGAGAAAATGAAGAGGAGGAACAGGAGGAGGAGGGCTGTTGCTTGGTGCAGGCGGACCTAGCCTTCCAAAAGTTGCCGGCAATTGCTCCCCCTGAACGCCACTTATCAACCGCGATATGGTCTGAAACACTTTGCAGTACAACTAGCAAGTCCAGGTAGCCCGATACGTTGCGCGCTTTCCAAAACAAGACGACCCATACGGCTCACCATTCACTTCCCGACCTGCATCACGGGAAGACCTTAGGAGGAGCTCGAGCACCCCCCTCCTAAATATCCAGTGTCCTTGCGGGAACAAAATGTCACTGAATTTGAGTGTGGTACCGTCTTGCGCTTGAGTCCATTAGTTCTCACTTCCTGCTTCAACTTCAGGACAATTTAATATATAATGTTCAATGTCACCAATAGCTTGACAGTGCATACACGACGGTGACGGGCCAAGGCCTGTCTTACACCGCCAATCTGGAGTTTGTGCGGACCCTGTGCGGATACGATCAATGAGCACAACATCATTTCTGTGAACTCCTTTAATGACACAACGTCGATGCGGTGGAGACCTAAACGAACCGAAGTGGCTTAAGATGTCCTTCTTCATGTGTCTGTTTGCACCTTGGGAAGTCTTTTTCATGGGCTTGAATTGCAGCGCATAGCGCACCAGACTGTCAGCGGCCTCGTTGCCTGATGAACCGATCTGGGAAGGTGCCCACTGGAGCACGATGGTAAATCCGACTTTCTGTAGTTATTTAACAGCATGTAGGGCCCGACGAATGCACTTGCCCAGGGGAAACCCGCGCAGTAATAGTTACAGCGCAGCCTTGCTGTCTGAAAAGCGAACTACAGGCTGATGCTGATGAAAATTCGGTTTCCGCAAGGCTGCTCCAATCGCATTTCCACATGACGTAGAAGACACGACGTGGCCAAGTCTGGCAGGCCATGTGACACTGAGTGTCGATATCACTTACGCCACTGCGCTGGATCCATTTTCTTTGTCATCAAAGCCACCTGTGCACAACTGCAGATATCTGTCATACATTCTGTCGAGGTGTTCTACCACCAAAAAAAATTTGCCTCTGCTACTGGTGCAAGTCGCTTGATGAGAATATGCGGAATGGTAAGTTGAAATTCCACGCTCTATGACCAGGGTGGTTTCTTTCTGAAAGTCTAATTATTTAGTAAATTGCAGGCCAAGTACGCAAAATGTGTTGAGTGCCAGAAAGACGCGAGATTCCGTCCGCGTCCTGGATCTCTGGAGAAGCGCTCTTCCTGCCTGAGTCTCACTGAGGCGGCACAGTGGCAAGAGCAGACGCTGAGATGCAAAGAGGCAGACAGAGGACGACTGTGACTCGTGGGAAACCTTGTCGCCAGCAGACCAGGTGCTTTCCTGAGATCGATCGTACTGCGATTTGATGGTGATATTAACAGAAACTTAAAAGCAGGCGGCTCACCCCCAGTGCCGAGTGTAATCTCAACGTCAAAGAAGGATGACTGCCCCAGCGTGCACAGGCCATCCTTCACGCCGCATTCAACCGCGGTTCGAGTGACGAGACGATGGTGTCTATACAGCACATCTCCAGTATGTCGTAAAATCAAGTACTACGCCAAGAAATCGTATGTGATTTGCTTGATGGATTGACCTGCTTCCGAGGCTAATCTTCCTCCACATTATTTTTCGCCGCATCCCAGAAAACAGCATAAAATCCAGGGCAAATCAAGCTCTATTCTAGACGTTGTTCTTGTTAGTGACCATTTCCTTAACGACCAGACATCCACCGAAATCTTAGACGGCATATCCGATCATAAATTAGTCCTATGCACACTGCCTCTACCTGGTCTTGTACGACACCACGGCCCTATAAAGCACGTTCTTGCATTCAACAGAGCAGACAACGATGCAATAATCACATATCTAACTCACGAATTCCTTGACTTTTCAGATCTTTGCTCGGACAAAAACTCGTCGATAGATCATGTATGGTTGCAATTCAAAGCACACGTCATGCATTGTATTGAAAACTTTGTCCCACTAAAGCGCAAACTTACAAGAAAATATAATCCATGGATCACCCGAGAAATAATTCAGGTTAAACGTAAAATTAGTAGGCTGAGGAAAGGTAGGAGGTCTGGTTTAGCCGCTAATATCACCGCTCAGATTTCCGTGCTATCTAAAACATTGAAAAGCAAGATACGCGTTTCTAAAATGCATTACTATGGTAACACTCTATCCAAGTTCATGAAAACATCACCAGCAAAATTTTGGCGTTACGTAAATGGCAAACATAACGATAGAAAGGCTTCTCCTTCAATAGAAACAAAAGATAAGGCGGATCAGTTCAATCACTACTTCCAGTCGATTTTTACAATCGATAATGGACTAGTGCAACACTCCCAGATTACCCCATCTACCAAAAATAAATTACTAGAAACCCCAGAAATAACCGACAGCGGTATACTGTGTCTGCTATTAAACCTTGATGACAAAAAGAGCTGTGGCCCAGACGGGATACCGAACGCTTTTCTCAAACAGTATGCAGAACCAGTTAGTAAGTATCTACGCCTAATATTCACAAAATCTATCCAGGATTCACAGATTCCTTCTGAATGGAAAGTCGCAAAAATAATCCCAGTGCATAAATCCGGCGACAAAACGATCCCATCAAACTACAGGCCCATTTCCTTGACGTGTACCAGCTGTAAAATACTCGAGCATATTATCCTTAAGTTCATCACAAAATTTGTCGAAGACAATGATCTGCTACACCCCAACCAGCACGGATTCCGGAGAGGCCTATCGACCGTTACTCAACTCGTCGAAATAATGCACGACTTGGCCCAAGGCATTAACGAACACTCCCAAATAGACATAATTTTTATGGATTTCTCAAAGGCGTTTGACCGGGTTTCCCATGAAAAGCTAGTTATCCAGCTGGTCCGCAAACTTGGGGATGGGCCAATGACTCGATGGATGTCAAGCTATTTGTCAGGGCGTCAACAATTTGTGCAATGCAATGAGCACGTTTCTGACACATTAACTGTCACATCCGGTGTGCCCCAGGGATCTGTCTTGGCACCATTATTATTTTTGCTGTTTATAAATGACCTGGCAACCAACATTAACGCAAATATTAGGCTATTCGCAGACGACTGCGTACTGTATAAAGAGGTCAAAAGCTACAGTGACCAAAATGAGCTGAACATTGCCCTGAATGAAGTAGTAAGATGGTGCTCTAACTGGCAAATGGTGATTAATACAGACAAAACAGTTGCAATGACAATAACAAAAAAGAAAACAAGCTTAGCATTCTCTTATAGTTTTAATAATGTCGTACTCCGAAATGTAACCCAGTACAAATATCTTGGTGTAATAATAACTTCTGATCTCAGCTGGGCAGCTCACACGGAAGCTATAACCGCGAAAGCAATGAAAAAATTGTTTTTCCTTAAGCGGACGCTGCGGCACGCCGACCGTGACACTAAGCTTTTAGCATACACCACACTTGTCCGCCCAATTCTAGAATACGCCAATATAATCTGGTTCCCTTTCACAAGTAGCGGTATCGGCATGCTTGAAAATGTGCAGCGCAAAGCGATTAGATTTATTTCTAACTGCTATCGGCGCCTTGATTCCCCGACCGAATTGCTACGCAGCGCAGGTTTGCCCTCACTCCAAAGTCGTGCTAAAATCCACCGCCTGAAGTTCTTATATATGCTACTGCACAACTATTTTAAGATAGACCACACAACTTACGTTGAAACTAAACAAACAAGGCAACTACGTCACACACATGATCTCACACTACAAGAATATGCGTGCAACAACAATACATTCTATTATTCTTTTCTCCCTAGATCCATTCGGGAATGGAATACCATTGACCGACTTATAGTCGAACAACAAAGAATTGAAGATTTCCTTGAGATGTTACAAAACTCGCTTAATACGTACTCATCAACCTGATGTCATTTATTTTTACTCTCAATATGATAAGTTGTTTTTTCTATTAGCATGTTTGTCAATACTCGTATTCACAATTACTGTTGTATGTATATTTCTCCTTCTTATCTGTGCTTGTTTAGCATACCTACGATGACAATTACTATTATTACTGTTTCTTTCTGTACCCCACTCCTGTAATAACCCTGTCAAAGGGTTGACAGTATGTTGAAATAAATAAATAAATAAATAAATAAATAAATAAATAAATAAATAAATAAAATTGCACTTGTCTGCCGATATGGATAATCTTGCCGATGAAAGGTAGACTTGTGCTGACACTACTGCCCGTTAAGCCATCACTGCCAGGTGCTTGTGCTGGCATTCGCATAGCCTATTGCAGACATCATCTGCATGTATTGACACATATGCTGTCTTGCATGTAGATGTAGGCATCTGGTAACTCCGCCATGGCTACATTAAACAGCAGGAGCGACAATATATTTCCCTGTGGTACCACCTAGTGAAATTGCTCTCACTGTACTCGTTGCCATCCCTAGTTTCACCTGCATTTCCCGCCCACTGATAAACGTAATAATGAAACATAATAGGTGGCCTGTGACATCCATGCCCGCTAGTCGACCAACTATTGAGCTCTGGAGGACGTTATCATGTGCCTTTGATATGTCCATGAAGATTGCAAGTGTAGAAAACCCGTTAGCTTGTTGATGTTCGATGTGGCTTAGCAAATCGAGGATTTAGTCCTGCGCACTCAGACGTTGCCGGAAGCCAGTCATACATGTAGTAAGAAGCTTATGATATTCAAACCACCATGTCATCTTGACAGATACGAACCTTTCCATCAATTTTTACATGCTGAAGGTTAGGGAAATCGGTCGATATGAGTTCAAGGTTCTTGTTCTTCTCTGGCATAAGTGTCGGTACAACCCATGCCAACTTCCAAGATTACGGTACATGTTCATTTATCCGAATATCGTACAAGAGTTGATTCTTCCAATCCTCAGGTAGGTTATAAATAATCTGGTTGGTGATTCCTTCCGTTCCCGGGGCACAGCGGCGATGCAATGACTGTTTGCAGCTCCCTCGATGCGGATGAGGCATCCATCACAGATGGCGAGGCGGGCGGAAGGGAGAAATGTGTGACTGCGGATTTTCCAAACTCGTAAATGTCCGCAAACTCCTCAGCTAGCCACATCAAAGGTTTGTCTTTCAATAAGTGCGACAAAGGCTTCTGTGATCTAGCCGGACTGCACAGATTGTTTAACACTGCCCATATTCTAGACATCGGAGTCAACAGACTTAGCTTTTCGCGATGTGCCTTCCATTTACTTTTCCAGAGTTTCTTGGTGGGTTGGCCGGCGAATAGATGCGTTGAGTCTGTTAAACACCCTCTTCGGGGCCCGGTCTCCCTTCTTATGCACAATTTGCCTCTCTACTCTTCTACCTGTTACGATCAGCCTGCAGGGGTACTGACCTGCAAACCTTTCACATCCCGCTGCAGTTGTTTCGATCGTCTTGCGGGGGTAGCGACCTTCGAACCCTTCTCGGCCCGCTGCGACGAGTCATTTTGGAGAGCCAAAAATGCGCCTCTTCGGAGTACCGGCAATGCTATCTAGGTTAACGGACCATGCACCTCCTTCGGAGAACCGAAGACCACCGCAATATTACTCAACCATGCGCCTCCTCCGGAGATTCGGCGACGCCAGCAAGGCTAGTCACATTCGGCGGGCCGAGTATTGTTACTTGATTCGCTGTCGCCTTCACGGTCTACTTGGAGCAAGAGGACTCCTGGAAAAGGGAGTTTTGTGGTGCGTTTTCGCGGGCCCCAGAATTTGTCACAGTCTGCTGACAGTCGCGGCGGCTACCTGAGAAGTCAGCTCTGGAATCAAGAGGCGCACGCTGGAGTCAAGCGTGACAACCCATGTGTACGAGGACCGCTCACTTCAGTGTGTTCAGTGAGACCAAAGTGCGGAAGAGAGTGTGCGAACCCTCCCCCTCAAAGGCAGTCGACTACGCCTCTAACGACGACTGTGGACGCTCCGATTGGACGAAGGTTGAACGGCAGTTTTCCCTCACCCAGGGATCTAGCGAGGACGGATTGTTCTTAAGCAGCAATTTTGCCAGCTGCTAGTCGTGCTCGTGTGCTGTATGCTGTGTGCTTCGGGCTTGGTGCTTCGTCTTGCGTGCGCCATTTGGGAGTCATGCTAGACTGTTGAAATGTAACTCCTGTCGTAATGTAAATATTGTAAATAAATCCTGTGCCCCAAGTTCTCGATGAGAGCAAGTTCCTCCCTACAATCACGTCCCAAGCGTGGGTGAGTTGGACGACGGCATGGGCCAGCTACCACTTATTTCATGCCCGACTACAACCCGTACAACTGTTCGCCAGCGGTGGGAAGTTACTCCCTTCAACAACGTCTAAAACGTTACAACTGGTTGCCAATGGTGGGATTGTCCTCCAACTCTTACTACGCGCTTCACATTGATTATGCAGCTTTAAGGTCGAGAACCGGAAAACTCTGATGCAGCTTTAGAGTGGTAATTGCTGCTGCCTTGCTTGCTATCGTCGCCTAAAAAAAGCTCACCAATAAGCTTCACAAGATGCTCTCTGTATTTGTCCCGTTTGATCGCCTTGCCAATATTACGCCCCCTTTTTGTGAAATCCAGTAGCACTTACGAAGCTCGGGAAGCGATCACTCCCCGTCCGATCTGGTACTGTGATTGTTTTTACGTGAACGTCATTTGAATACAACATAAGGTCAACTGTGCTTGTGGATGCAGATGGTCTGTAAAACGTCCCATGGCCATAATTGGCGACATATAACTCTTGCTGACAAATCGCTTTCGCAGCCTGCTACCCACACGAGCATCAAGAAAAGCTTTTGGGCGCGTGGAGGAGTGTTGACTGTGCCCAACGGGCCATAAGATCACTTTTGAACTTTTTAAGTGAGTCTGGTTTAGACGATCGCCTCTAGAAGCTGTGAAACGTGCAGTCAGCGCGAAATGTGTTTGCGCAACAGCTTTTTGTTTCAAGATTACTTTTTGTATGGACAAGATTACTCTTACGTGTGTTGCGTCTTCAGTGCGCATCCGCATATTGGACAACCGTGTATGTAGTATCTCGTTGTACCATAACATAATCACCCGCCACCTACCTTTCCCTGTATTTCCCACTTCCCCTTTCCCCAGTGAGGAGTAGCAGGCTAGAGACGCGCTCTCCAGGCCGACCTCACCTCCTTTCTCTTCATTAAAATCTACTCCTCCTCCCTTGTTTTTGTCGCTCCACATGCCCTGATGCGCATGGCATCCACATCCGCATGGCATCCAGTACATTAGAGCACATATCCCTGACATCCAATGAGACATGGGGAATTTTCTGACGAATATTGGAGGTAGCACTTCCATTCTGAAAAGAGTTGATGTTCGAATTCATATGGGCGACGTATCCAGATAGTGATCTATGATTAGGTTGTCCGGCTTCCCAAACAACCAAACTTGCAATCAGTGAGTGTCTTAAAAAGAGGTTTAGCTCGGCTATTCGGTGTACTAGTCCACAACAGTTCCGTAGCATTATAAAGGACATTTTTAATCGATTGGGGTAACATGATTACTTGATTGATTTCATATTACACTGTCGCATCGGTCACTGAAGATCCTAGTAGGATGGATCCCACCACCAACATTGCCTCAAGTACGGTCTTCACGGAGCTTGAGGGCAGTCCTGCGAAATGTGATCGTAGTACCGCAAAGAGAACGCGCAGTATCCCCGTGGCTTCTTGGAATTGGGTTTCCAGCTGCTGACGACTTTAATTCTTCACTGCTCTGGAATAGGAAGCTTGCATACGCTCCCCGTTCCGAATTCTAGGTGATGTTGATGCCGATTCAGAGCTTCTGGTCTCCCCTGGTTGTGTCTCCTTCAACGCATTGTCTTGTCGACTTCTGATATTTGTGGTGTTGCTTTTAGTAGTTAGCGCATCTCTTGTAAGGGCAGGAAAATCGTCAGTGGACAGGGCCTTCATTGATGGCGATGTAGGATTGTGACCAGAAAGAAGCGCTTTTCTGCGATGTAGAGTGCCAACGTGGAACGGGCATCCGCTGTAGCTGACAGGGTGGTCTCCGCCGCCGCTGGAACATGTGCAGTCCACCTTACACATCTTGAAATTATGTGCTCCACTACACCATTTGCAGCGCTGTTCACCTCTGCGAAATGTGGCCACGTGCCCGAAACATTGGGATTAGAAACAACGTGGACGCGGCTCTGTGTAATCCACCATTTCATGCCGCTTGAATCCAAGATTTATGTGATTAGGCCACTCAATATTAAGGTCGAACGTCAAAACTACACCGTCCGTAGGTATAACCGGCCACTCTGTGGTATGTGAACCCGTCCGGCGAACAGTGCGTCGGACATGAAGAACTCCTTGCGCCTTCAGAAAATCGACCAGGTCATGTTCTGCAAGCCATCTCGGAACACCACTTATAATACACGTGTTCTGAACGTAAGCGTGTGGAAGACGGACGCCACTCACAACGATGTCCTCAACTTTGTTGCGTGTCAGTAACTCATTCACTGGTTCCTCCGCGGCTACGTCGAGCACGTCGAACCGATTCCATCACCACTAATAGATTCTGTGGCATAGTACAGGCCAATGGGCTTGACTTGCCTCAAATCTATTCCTGCTGCTGCCGGTGAAATGGCAACCGGAATTCCGACGGCCCTGTTTCTGGGAATGCTAACCACCTTGAAGCTTCAATCATCCATATCCCCCATGTCAGCAAATCTCTCTTCCGCGTCCGCAATCGTTGACTCTACGTCACCGGAAAAGGAAGCGCCAGACCTGTCAGCAGTATTACGATCGTCCCCTCGTCTTGCGGGAGTGTCTGTACTGTCAGGTACTACATCGTTAGAGCGCTTGGATCCTTGGCCTGCCATTGCAGTGTTCCCGACGTCGATGACCTTCTCCTTCTGGGAACCCCGCGCTGGAGCACGCGCTGAGCTGGTCGCTTGTCCTGTAAGGATAGTACACCAGCGAAGAAACGGACATCTCTCATGAAATGATGGCAGGTTTTTGCAAGATAGCCACAGAAATGACAAGCCGCAAACGAACAAGCGAGGTTTTGTTTTGTTTGGATTTCCTTTTAAGATTGCGCATAACCACTGGGGGAAATTTGCCAAGATTTGGATGGTATAAGGAAATTGCACTTGCTGCTAGAATTGGTAGTATTGTCAGGAAGAAATGAATAAAAAATAACCTATGAAGAACTTAAGAAAATGTCTCTGAAACAACTATAGATTCTTCCACGGCTGAGCAAACATCCCTGTCGGGCTTTTCAAAAGAGGAGGCTCCTAGAGAAAGAATATACAGAATGGAAAAAATTAAACTAAGTTGGCTAAACATTGATTCTAAAAACTTTTTCCCTGAAGAAAAAAAACGGCGGCAGAATAAGAAAAAAAAATATCTATCGTCTCATCATCTCCACAGCTTGACCACTGAGGGTAAGGTGCCAGACCAACGCTGTGACGATAAAATTTTAAGCGAGCTACCAATGTCTTCGTCGTCTTCCTCTCAGGAACAACCCACCCAGGAGGAGGAGGAGATAAACTTTATTATAGAAGAGGTCTTAGGCGGGGGTTGGGGTGACGTTCCCCTCCCCGCGGTGGGCTCCTCTTCTAGGCCGGACGCCAGGTGGCCGACCGACGATGTCGTTCGGCGACCTCTTCGGCCCGCTCTGTGACTCGGAGTTGAACCTCCGGGTCCGAGCTGAGCAGCGCGGCCTCCCACTGCGATTGGGTAGAGAGCTGCAGACTGTTCGACGGCTTGTCTTGATTACATGAGTATAGGATATGTGGTATGTTTGCCTTATGGTGCCCACAGAGAGAACAGACGGGGCTGAACTGCTCTGGGAACCATATGGAGTATATGTACGGATTAAAGAAAGTGTCTGTTTGGAGCTGCCGCCAACTGACTTGTTGTGTTTTACTTAGAGATCTATGTGGTTCTGGGAAGATTTGTCTTTCTTTCTTGAAGTGGGTAGTAATTTCTTTGTAGGTCGTCATTCGCTCCTTGGCCGACCTGAGGTCGGGGTAACGTACCTCCCGCTTAAGTACGAATCCTCGGGCAAATTGGTGCGCCGCCTCATTTCCAGGATGGCCCGAATCGGCGGGGACCCAGATCAATGTGATCTGGCGGGTATTGGAGATTTTTTGTAATATTTTGATGGCTGCTGAGTGGGCCCTTCCTTTGCAAAAATTTCGAATTGCGGTTTTTAGAGTCGCTGATGATGTATTTGGCAGTGGTGGTGGTAATAACTAAAGCTATGGCAGCTTCTTCGGCCTCCCCCGGAAATTTTGTTTTATCGATTGTCGCCGATGCGAGGGGAGAACCTCGATGATCGACAACTGCCAGGGAAAAGGCGCCTCTGTCCGCATGTTCTGCCACGTCCACATGCGCCGTGTCTTTCTGAACTGAAAATCTTTCGTGAAGTTTTTGTGCCCTAGCCTTTTTTCTGTTTGTATCGTAGTGTGGATGCATGTTTTTGGGCAGAGGATGGACTACTAAGTGTTCGTGCACGCGTCTTGGAATTGGCAAGGTGTGTGCACGGATTCCTTCATCTTGTATTCCTGCCTTCTTTAGGATGAAACGTCCCGTTTCAGTGCCTGATAGTCTTTCGTATTGTGCGGTGAGGTGTGCTTCCATCATTTCCGCTAAGGTGTTATGAATTCCTAACTGTAGTAGCTTTTCATTTGGAGTATGGGTTGACCGCAATTTTGTAGGATTGTCGAATTAGAGAATCCACGTCGTCCCTTTCTCTGACTGTGAGGGTGACGTATGGTGTAGAGTAGATGACTCTGCTAAGAACGAAGGCCTGGATTAGTTTCCTGGTCTCGGCTTCTTTAACTCCTCCTCGCATATTCACGATGCGTCTGATGAGGAAGGAGATTTGGTTGACGGTGTTTCTCAGCTTCTTAATTAGTGTGTCGTTTTTTTTGGTTTGACTGTATCAGCATTCCCAAGATTCTTAGTGTTTCCACTTCTGGGATGGCTGCCCCTTCCGCGTATATTTTGATCTCAGGCGCTTTATTTTTTCTCTGACGTTTTGGGTGTAGGATGAGGAGTTCAGATATTTGGGGGGAACACGCAAGTCCCGCGGCTTGTGCCTCCTGTACTACTACATCTGCCGCTTGTTGTAGCGTATCTTGTATCGTGCCGATACTCCCCTTGGTTGTGCAAAGGGTGATATCGTCCGCGTACAAGGAGTGTTCTAGGTCTGGGATTTTGGCGAGTTCGTGTGCCATTTTGATGAGGGTTATATTGAATAAGAAGAGGGAGAGGACCGATCCTTCGGGCGTTCCTCTGTCTCCTAAAGTGAAGGTGTCGGATTTGATTGTGCTAATTTGAATTTTAGCCGTTCTATCGGAGAGAAAGTCTTTGATGTAGTTAAACGTTCTTTCGCCTACATTCAACGGTGAAAGAGAATCTAGGATTGCTTTGTGTTTGACGTTATCAAATGCGTTGGTTAAATCTAGAGCTAGGATTGCCCTTGTGCTCCTTTCTTGCTCCTGAGAAATGACCTCGTTTGCTAGTCTGAGCATCGTATCCTGTGTTGATAAATGTGGTCTAAAGCCGACCATAGTGTTTGGATATAAATTCTCTTTGTGCATGTGGGACTGCAGTCTGTCTAGTATGACGTGCTCTATCAGTTCTCCTATGCAAGAAGTAAACGAAATAGGTCTGAGGTTATCGAGCGCGAGCTTTTTGCCCGGTTTTGTGATGAATTTAACGATGGCATGTTTCCAAGACGCTGGGAGTTTTCCTTCCCTCCAACACCCGTTCGCAAAGTCCGTGAGGGCTGTGATGGAAGAAGCCCCTACCCGATTATAAAGGACAACCTAACCCCATCCTGGACGCTGACATAACAACGGCGGAAATAAGAGCAGCCCTCCTTAAGATACGCACGACATCCGCTCCGGGAGAGGACTGCATTAACAATAAGACACTCAGAAACCTACACCCCACCCAGGAGATTAAAAAATGTTTCTATCTTTAGATTTGGCGCCGAGACCTCAGCGCCCCCACGTAAGCGTGACGTCACCGATCAATTCACCATATCTTCTCGTATATGGGTCGCTTTGGTGAAGAAAAGTGTTCTGTAAATTTGCTATACTGAGCCTTCGTTACTTTTAGAACACAGTATAGCACATGTTTTCCGATAAGAATTTTATTATCGGTCCGAGTAGACACTGTCAAACTTCATGACGTCATTGTGAGCTGGTGCGTAAACTGCGAAGCGGTGGCGTCACCAGTGTCTCGGTTTTTTAATCTCTTCTAGATCACCAAACATCCTCTCACGGTTTACAAGTGCGGCGGTTTTGCTTTGGCGGAGGCGTAACTTACGTAACGTAATATTCCTCTTTAATGTGCATTCGACACGTTGAAGAAGTAATGTCGCAGATCTTTTTTTTTTCCGTAGAACTGTATTCGATTGGGTTGCTCGCACACAGAGCCCAATCAACCACAAAGCGTCGACAGAGTTCACCAATGACTCACGCTGCCCATGAACATCGCTGTGACCATTTCAAACTGTCAGTCCAAAAGCAATGGCATGGCGCTGCCAAGAGGCTGGAGTTCTTACCTTCTGTTACTATTGAGGGATAAATAACCGAAGAAAGGTTAACCTTTTGAGCAAGTACACCTTGAAGTACCTGACGAATCAAGAAATAGTCCATCGTGTTTTTTTTTTCCCGTGCCACGGTGAAGTTCTAAAAAAAAAAAAAGTGGCATAAATGTTCCAGCGGTGCATTTTCGTGTGATGGTAGGTGACAGCGTTAAGGCTGCATAAATCTAAGAAAACATACATGAAAGCAAAGTTTTATTTGTGAATGTATTCCTTTTCCATTGGAATCGTACATATTCTTCATCTCGTGTTTCCATAGCTCTTGTGTGCGCGTTCCCAAGCGTATAGCGTTTTGAATTCGGCGCCCTTATGAAGGACTTCATTTGACCTTCACAGGCACATTTGTATTTTGTGAATAGCCGAAGAACGCTTTTTTTACGTAGGTGTCTTTGTACGTGCATGTATGGCCTTTAGGACTATGTCACTGTATTATATCTCTCATATCGTTACTCGTAATATCTGCATCGTTTGTACACATCCGTCAAGTCAGTCAAGAGTAACCGCTGCCACCTGGAGGCACCAGATTATGTTTAAACAATAAAAAAAAATACGTACTTCCGAAAGCTTCTAAGGACCGCTCTACGAGCGATTGAAAGGAAAATGGTAGGCGTAACGTCAGGACACATGAATAGACTGGTATATAGTAGATAAAAAACAAGTCAGTGACTGTTCTAGTCAAGATAAAGAGGAATTTGTGTTGTCGAGCAGGTCGTGTAATGCGTAGGCAGATAACCGGCAGTCCGCAAGTGGCAGAATGGGTGCCATGGGGATGAAAGCACAAGATGCTGCGTGAAATAGATGGAGTGATGGAATATGGAAACATGCCTGCTTAAAGCGTGTTAAGTTCTTGCAGGACAGGGGTAATGAGATGCGTGGACAGGGCTAATGCAGGAACCCTTTCTTCATGCCGTGAAATTAACTAAGCTGAACATGGTTATGACCACGATGATGAGGCAAAAACTGCAATATCGAAGTTTTAGGAGCGATGCAACCACTTCAAGCTCAAATGGACATGAAGCCATGATTGGGGGTTATTATTGCTGCGTGCTGTGCAAATCAGCTGACCGTTGTCGTCTTCCAGATGATTTCATGCATAGCTATTCTCCGTTATCCGGCTTTCTTTCTTTACACGTTCTTGCGTCTTTAGCACCACACACTTTGAAGCACTGCACACTTTGTGTCACTGGAGAGCCCGCGCTGTCGCGAGCTTATATTATTCTTGAAAGACGTGGTATCTTCTTCGTATAGCCTCGACGTGACGTAAGCATTGTTCACGCCGGCGTTGTCCTGTGTCCCTGGCACAGGCGGCTCAACAGAATGTCGCTGTAAGCCTGGTTCACGGGACCCTCGACGCGATATGTCGTCAGGGAGTCGCTGACAACCTAGAACAAGAAAAGGAACAAAATAAGACGCCACATTGCTTCACTATCACCACGGAAAGTAACGTCTTGTTTAATGCAGAACACATGACTAGTAAAATGTGCTACCAGTATACCTATATTTACATAAAATACCTAGCTTAGATAACTGCACGCACATACATACACACGCGTGCACGTGCGCGCTACCCCCCCCCCCCTCCCCCCACATACACAAACTCGAGCATTTACGAGACACATAGGATCAAGATTTAGGCGCTATCTGACGATGGACACGTCAGTTGCAGACTTGGCTTCCAAGAAAGGTTCACATCGGTGAAGTTTACGTATCAACCTTCAATTACGGTTTTACGGAGAGGAATAGAGTCGTTGCTCGATACATAACAAAGCCTAATGCGCAATAAGCGTGAAGAGTGCGTAACTCAATGTTCGCAGTGTCGCTGTTATTGCCTTTCTTTCTTTCCTTTTTCCTTCTTTGTGTATTGTGCGTTAGTCTTATGGAGGCATTCCTGCGATGAATATATTGCATTAAGACGGCAAGCTGGGCGAGTTGGTGATTCAACATGTTCTTATGGGTGCGCAACCTAACATGTTCCTATACATGTTCCTATATTGCGGTAACCTAAATGCATTTGGATTGCGAGACCATTGTCAGTCCATGGTGCGACCTTCGGCAGCGTCTGAGAGTGCTGTGCAATCAGACTCAGCTCTACTGATTAGGCGGAATGTAATAAGATAAACTATCAGACCTCTTCACTTCGTTGAACTGTGATTATAGACCAAAAGAAAAGTTTGGAAAGAAAACTACACAACCAATTTGCAACAAAGTGGAGACATTGCAAAATGATGACCGTTTTCAGCATTATAGAAGCAAGCTTATCGTTTGTAAATGTCAACGGGGGCACTGAACTTCAGAACATGGCGGCATGTAATGTGTCAATGCGCTTGGAGCGTCTCAGCAAAAAACACGCGTGATCAATTGTGAAAAGCTTTTCACACAGAGGCATCGTCGAATTGCACTGCTAAGGGAGATGCTCTAGCGTTCAGCTTGCAACGGACAGTGGTATGCTCCGGACCACCGTCAACTGGACTTCGCTCCTCGTCAAAGAGGCAGGACGTGTGTCCACTGAGGTCCTCCTGAACAACATATTGCAATGTGGTGAATGCGGTTTAAATCATGGATCCGGCACCTCAAAGAGGTTCGACGTAGTGTTAACGCATTTCTCTCGCATTTACCGCTATGTCGCCGCTGGTTCCGTCTTTACTTTTTTAGCCTCATTCACATTAAGTAACCCATAAGGAGAGAGAGAGAGAGAGAAAGAGATCGCTGCGGCTATTTCTCGCGTCATAGTATACTCTAGTATGGTTGGGCGAATGTTCTAAGTCTTGAACATCAGTTAAGTACTTCTGTATCGAATCTAAATGATACATTCAAGAACACTTTATTCGATTTCTGCGAACACTTCATTATGGCCGCTTGTTATGCATATGCTCCGGTTATCTGACTGTGCCTACCAAAGGGCAAGGCTCGAACACGGCCTTCTGCGGACCGCTTAAAAAGTCGAGTCGTGATTGACATTTTTCTCATTCACGTTTGACATCTGTCCAGTTCAGTGAACTTTCGGATAGCACCAGCCATATTATAGGAGATAATTGCGTTTATTATTTCTACACGAAAATATTGCACACTCAGTTCTATATCTGATGGCCGTATTCTTTTAATAAGCGCATTCTATTCGACTAGAAAAGCCCACTGCTTTAGTACCGTTATTATTTTAGTTGCGTACGCAAGTTGCGTAAGCGCCACTGATTTTGAGGCAGCGATCCTCCGCAGCGTTCAGCTGCGCCCCTCTGCGCCAAGCACGCGCGCGCCATCTATCGATAAGCCGGCGCACCTAGCGCTTCCTCGGATGGAGGCCGCTGCGCTCAATGCGCTTCAGTTTTGAGGTAGTTGAGTGCCGCAGAGAAATGCACAAAGATGCCCGCACATTTGATGCCGTTCTTACAGTGTTAGAAAACAGTCATGCCTAGAAGCAGCCAGTACACCAAGCAGGAATTTTATAAAGAATGATTGCTGCTTTGAGTTAAAGTTATAGAACGAAGAGCTGTCTTCCGTAGAAGAAAATATCGTCGTCGCTCGAACGTACAACTTCAATTTTTCGACATAAGGTATAAAGCACCTCACTATTTTCGAAAAAAGGCCTCACTGGATCACATTTGAAGCGCTTTGGGCAACTGGACAACTTAAAAGCATGTAAATATAGAGTGGGTGCGAATGTTTCAGTGAACGAATGAAGAAGCTTCATTCAAATTCATTCATTATATTCATTGTAATTATGAAGTCGGGTGCATGTGGTGCTGTAGTGAAGTGGTTTACTTATATGTTTGTCATCCGTGTTCGAGAAGTTTGACAGTGAATTGATCAAGGTTTCTGTGTTGTCCCAGACGGTGCAAATTAAGCACCCTTGAAGTCTGTTTCAGATTCTTTGAGATTGCGTGAAAATCTAGAATGCAGCAGTAACATGGCATTATACTACACGTAGTTATATTTTCATCTCTGAGTTTAGGCAATGAAATGCAGTTTTTGCACGAGCAGACATGAGGAGATGGTTGCTTCTTCCGTGTACACTGAGATGCAGCTTTTGTCATCTAACCGTGGTATGTAAATGTTTAACAAATGTGTTTCACATTCGTACAAATTAAAAACCAGCTTCAAAAGCGATTATGTCTCAGAGCTGTATTCGGATCTCGGCATGATGTAGGGCTGGGGTTGTATAATCAGCAACTTTCTTTCGTTTTTCAGGTTTTCATTAAATATAGTTTTATTGATTTGAAACTTTTTTCTCTTAAGCACTGCGTCTTCGTCTCGCGTTCTCTCTGTTATGTACCATTTGTTTCAACAGTATGTAGCACACTTGTTTTGTAACACACCCCATTCCATACAACACGCATTGCTGGTGCTCATTTCGTCTTCCGTCCGATGTAAAGCAGTGGCCCAAAATGATTGTTCTAATAGATTACATCGAATTAGAATCTCGTAAGAAATGATAAATTGACAAAATCAAGGGATGCCCTACGAAAACACCCATATGCCCTATAACTATCACATCCAATAATTCGATCTGAATATGAAGACATAAGGATGTTTATATAGGACCTTTATACATTCATCCGGGTTTATGGGTTAAGCAAGAGCATTAGTCAGCGTGACACAAAACACAGTAAAAGAACCAGAGGACAGAGCGTTGGAATACTGTATTAGCGGCACATATACTTCAACAGTGCCAACCCGTGGTCCGGGCAATAAGCTGTTAAATTTTGACCCAAATTTAGCATACATTCCAACGTGCCCACTGAAGCACTAAGAAAGTGCCCAGCTACCTTGTGGAAGTGGCAGGCGCAGTTCCCTTGCATGAAGTCCTTGAACCTCGCCGTGGTCATGTTAAACGTGTCGACCACTTCTAGGCCAAGCTGGCTTGCTTGGCGGATGATATCGTGGTTGGTCTGGCCCAGGATTTGCTGGCTTCTCTAAAAGGCATAGAACGGAAGAGGCAGGCATAGTCCAATGTTAAGTACGTTAATTCAGCACACTTGTAAAGGCATTCAACCAAAACTTATTTCAGAGCCATGTGTTTGGTGCAAGCGAGCGCTGGGGAGTGTCAGTGGATGCGATTGTGAAGTCGAATAAACGAGCACAAGTATACAGAGGCATATCCTTCCAAGAAAGCTCACTACATTAAAACATATCATTAGGTTGCAAGCACCGCGCAATCGGTCATAACGTTTGCACTAGGGGCGAAGTGGTATTTTACAAGAAAGAAATGTATCTCCCTTGAAACAATAAGCCATAGTGGAAACGTGGAAATGTGACGAAATCAATGCAATAGACTTATGCCAGAAATTTGGCTGTTGGTTGCTTAATGCCACTCGCGCTTTCGCTATGGCAAATGTTCCAGAAGTTCTAAACTCACATCATGTTTGAAACATTGACGTAAATCACTGTGTGCAATCTGTGGGCGAACTAATCGTTTAAATTCCAAAATTGAAGTGCTGAACACGCGTTCGACCTACGGCGAGGTGTCATCGGTGACAGCCGAAATTAAGCTCGGCCATCGCTTGCGTGGGCAGCTCTGGGAGCGGAGTGGTGTACTTCTACGTTTGGTCTAGATATTGTAATGGTGTCGATAAAGCGCATTAAGGTTTTTCTCTGGCGAGCTGATTTTTTGCGTAGTTCGTGTTCTTTGACTGTGAATTTCTTTTTTTAAAGAAAGAGAAAAAAGAAAGGAAATGTGACAAAGCAAAAAAGTCTTACTCGCTAAAAACACGATTGTAGTACTTCTGAGCATGTAGCTTTCAACAGCAGTTTTTACTGCCAAGCATTCTTCCCCGAGTTCACACTTTGGCGGGCGGACCTGTCTCGCCGTTTTAGTGGGCCTATACCGATGACAGTGCAATCTAATATTATGTGCTACATGGGCGACTGGATACATGCCTCTAGGCTTTAGTTTACTTTCAATCTTATATCTTGCCAATACAAATACTGTTTTACTTATTATGAATATAAATTCTACAGCTTGTAGTATTGCTCTACATAACAGTTCGCTACACGACAGTTATATTATCCATATAACCGTTATCTAGAAAGCATGAACGACTGGCCTTACTGTGGACGTCAACTGCAGTGAAGCCTGGCAAACTTTTTTTTAATCGCCATGTCTCTCACTACAAGAATAGTTTGAAAGATTGGACGATAAAGCCTGATTATCAAGTTGTTTACGTGTAGTGAAATAATAGCGACTTACCACGCTGTTCCGGTGAACACCATCTGTCCGTTGGTGGAAGCCAGATCCGAATGTCTTTATTATAATCTTCGCTTTGTCCAGGCCGAGTCTGCAGGGTACATTGAACAATATCTTGTCTTGCTTTCTTAATAGAATATTATAATCAATTTAAATAGGTAGTAGGCGACAAAATGTCGCAGCAGTTGTGCTCCTGACGTCCACACGTTGCATTCAAAGCCGCATGCACACCGCATAAGACAGTGCGTTTACAATGACAGAACTAGCGCCAAATAAAGGATTTAAAAATGTTGTTCGAAGTGAGATGGTCATTCTGGACGTAATAAAGACTTTACGAAAATGACAATTTGGATTACCGACAACGAAACTTTCTCACACTATCTTTCAGACACTTGTTCATTTTCCCACATAATTTTAAGTTACTTGCATACAGTTCCCCCCTGACCGGGAAGCTTGAACAAGCCTCCCCGATAAAGCGCCATTCCAGCCTTGCAAAGATAGTGACGTGCTGCTGCACTGATTGCTTCTGGCGTCTCGTATTGTTGGCTGCACATTTGATCATGTTGAGGCGGGCGTGGAGCACTTTCTTTTCCATTATATAAATTATTTACACTGTTAAGTGAGAACTGCTTGAGGGCGCGTATTGACGCGCTGCCAGAACACGTTTCTTCGCAGTCGCTTATCGCACAATCAGTGGCGCAGTTTCTGCCATGTTGTAACGTATTTCTTTTCCGGTAATCTAAGCATTCAATCGTCTCCTGAAACACGCTGTGCCAAATTTCAAGCGTTCTCGTCATTTCACCTATTGCTACTCGCTTGTCTTCGTTGATCAGTGCATCGACGATCTGCTTGTTGGCATCGGTCGCAGCTGTCCGAAGGCGATCACATTGAGGCTGATCATCAGTGCACGTATGGCCGTTTTTAAAATGTCTCGCCTACTGTCGCGCACTGATCTGACTCATTCGCGCACTACCATACGCAAGCTGAATCCTTCTGCGAAAGTACGCTGCTGAAGTTTACTCTTTCACCAAAGATATCACCCCATGTTGCCTAAAGAAAACATCGTGTGCTGCCATTTTGTCTAGCGCACTGACTCCTAGATTATGTAAACTGGTGGTGACAGATGGACATCGACACGTACGATTGCATAAAATGTGGTTCCACATACTTCCAAACATTCATCGTTGTGCGCTTTTAGGCTTCCGTAAAAGAAAGACAGTTGATCATTACTTACAGTATACAACCCGGTATGTAAACACCAACACTTGAGTTTAATACTTTTGAACATTGAAATCAAGGGTCACAATACCCCTCATAATGACGAATTCGTTACGCTGCAAGTTTAGAGCACAAGGCCAGTTGAGATAAATTGTTACATTAAGAACGCCAGGATCAGCTGAAAACGAAAACCATGCGCGAGTTGAATGGCGGAGTTGCTTCATGCAGTAAACTACAGCTAGGACATAACTACGGTGAGTGTTTTTTGCCTGCTTGTCAGGTATTTCACAGTTCGTCCTGTGATGGGCGCTATTGATTGGTTGCGGCCACTGACAAATCCGAGCCCTGAATACCACCATTGTCTGGTGAACAGGGCCAAGCTATTGGCTCAGGCCCAAGGCATACTGGACTAGGGACTCCGCCGACCTCGGACAATTCTACTGCCGGCTAAGTTCCATAAGTTTATTCCTCATCCTCTTCGTGAAGTGCTTCTGGTTCTTTTCATAAGAATTCATCAAATGTCGAGGGTTGCTCCGACGCCAACATCCCTCTCTCCCCTCTCGAAAGGTTATTCCGTGGGTTCTAATCCAAACAAGACAAAACAGTCGCAGGAGGATGGAAACGAAGCAATCAACAAATGTGGAAAGCGTCAGTCGGGAACCAGCGTTTCGACAAGGGAACTTTTCGACATAGTGCTGACATGGGGGTGCTAACAAGTTCCCTCGTCGAAATGCTGGCTCCAGGCTGAGATTCTCCTTGTTCACCGACAGCGTTTGCACTTTGTCGTGTACCCTTTCAGAGTCGTCGTCAGTGATGACAGCTGCTTGAGGTTGAGCCACTGCACTCCACCGACGACCAGAACTGTTCTCTCGCTGTTCTCCAGTGACGGCATGCTGCGAAATTTCCATAGTATAGTCAATGTGATGCGCCATCGTTGTGCACCGTTTATCGGTTAAATGTACCAAATCTAGTAGCACTTTCTAAGTAATAGGGGAGACATAAGACTTGCAGGAAAAAGAAAGGAAGAACTGTCGACAAACCCACTGTAATTCTTGTCGCATCAATGCTATTATTTGACAATCGCTGAATCGATCAGAGTCACATCTGTTGCATTTGCATTAAAAAGAAAGTTCTAGCGAAACTATGGGACCAAATTTTAATTTGTGCCGCAAATTCTTCCTCTCTTTAGCATCTCTCTGGGACGTACAGTCACGTGCAACATGACCTGCAACACCGGTGCCCGTGCTCGAAGGGGCTCCAAGACTGTACGGCTACGCAGACACAGAGTAAGTTCCAGACCTAAACACAGCTTCAATTAGTGGTATTTATTAAACCACTATTTTCGCATGCCAAAGCCACTGCGTAGCCCTGGAACCCCTTAGACCACGAACAAGGGTGTTGCATGTCAAAACTGAAAGTTAGAAACCTACAGATTGACTACAACACGACGCAATGGATTGAGGAGTTCCTAACGAACCGATTTCAAGTAATCAGTCTCAACAACTGCTTTTCTAACCGCACTCACGTCACTTCGGGAGTTCCTCAAGGATCCGTCCTTGGGCCACTGCTATTTTTAATATACATAAATGACATCGCAACTAATATTACCTCACAAATACGTCTCTTCGCAGATGACTTCGTCTTGTATAATGAAATAAGCTGTCCTGCCGACACCTCTGTGCTGCAGTCTGATTTAACAAAACTAACTGACTGGTGTGACACATGGCAGATGGAAATTAACATAGCCAAAACTAAACACGTAAAATTTGCTTCGATAACTCGACCTACCTCTGACCAATATCAATACATACGCAGTATTACTGTTGACTCAGTATCTTCAATCAAGTACTTGGGTGTCCTGTTTACCTCCAATTTAAGCTGGAATGCTCACATTGAACACATCACCACAAAAGCATGCAAAAAACTTGGTTACCTGAAACGTCACTTACACCTTGCTAACACAGATACCAGACTTCGCGCACACAGTTCTCTTATCAGGCCTTCTTTAGAATATGCGTCAATAATTTGGCACCCCCATCACTCTAATCTCACGAACCTACTCGAATCAGTTCAAAATAAAGCTGCGCGGTTCATCTTAACTTCATACTCTCGATATCAAAGTGTGTCCGCCTTAAAGAAATTACTTAATCTCCCTTCACTTGGCATGCGCAGGAAATTATCGCGGTTGACCTTCTTCCATAGCCTTTACCACAGCAACATTGCATTCGCTCGAGCCCATATTCTTCCCGCTCCCCACATCTCTACCCGCACAGACCATGTTCATAAAGTAAAACCTATATTTGCCAGGACTAACGCTTATCAAAATTCACCTCTAGTTTTATCTATTGTCGAATGGAACTCGCTACCTGCAAACATTGTCTCGCTTACGGAATCATCATCATTTCATGCAGCACTGCTAACCTTTTTAGAGTGTGTCAACCTGTCCGAACCCACATTTCCTTGAATATTTACTTAAACAGTGTTTTCAAGTGCTTCGCATTGTATAAAATTCATTCCGTTTCATCTGATATGTATCTGTGTAGGCTGTTTACCTAAATCATTATTCGATTGTATCCTTAAACTCGTGTTATGATGGGTACTGATTATTTGCATCGCATTTTAGGTTCAGCATTGCCATTTGTTGGGCGTGTTGGTAAAATGAAAGCATAATTAGCGCCAGCAAACAATGACGGAAGGGAGACGACACCAGGTTCTTATGCGTGTTTCACGCTACTAAGCATTGTATAAACTTCGTTACCCTTTTCTTTCTTTCTTTCTTTTTTTTTTGTTTGCTTCTGCTAAATGTTTTTTTATGGTTCCTAATGCCTTCATATATTTACATTGTACAGATTTCACTCATGCTTGAACTTTTCCGTCCCCCCCCTATGTAATGCACTCACGGGCCCTTAGGGTACTCAAATAAATAAATAAATAAATAAATAAATAAATAAATAAATAAAAATATTGCACGCGTCTGTACGTGAGCGCTCACCTGTCAACCAGTTGGTTCAGTGTTCGGGCCAGCGTGGGACGCCGGTTCGGCGGCAGCCAGAACTGCGGGTAGTAGGCGAAGCCCGCCGCGGTGCGACCTCCGTTCAGCCGCTGTGCATGCAACGCGATGCCGTGGCTCCTGTGCCACTCGCCCAGCGTGCCGTTGAGACGCATCAGCACGTAGTACATGATACCGCGGTTCGTCGAGTCTCCCAGGAACAGCAGCTGCTGCGTCAGCGGACCCAATGCGTGCCGCGCACGTTAGTAACTCGTTAGGTAAAGATGTCAACTATTTGCTTCTCATATGAGAAGGTCAGTGAAGACGCAGATTGTGAAACGCAGCCTTTCGTTTCCGTTATGTTCGCTAAGAGAACGTGAAGCTGCATGTTCAACCCAAGTATGCATGCTACCGTTCGAGGTTCCTTGCCACATGCGTGCAAGGCGGACAGTGTGGTAGACACAGCATCGACTGTTTCTGATTGTTGTCACAGTAACAAATTTCTAAAGCATTTGTGGTCGGATGAGTGGCACACTACATCATGGCGAAGCAATGGAGCACTCGTGCAAACAGGACTCCTGCTTGTTTGTTGCTTGCCATAGAACAGTCAATCCGACCCATTCATCTTTACATACGTTTTTACAGAATCTCGTCTGAATCAGCTAACACCGTGTTGGCGACAGGTTGACCCAAGCAGAGTCAAAACCACTTTGTTGTGTACATATAGGTACTGCATAGACATAGACTTTCTCAAGTGACAAGCTTCGCGATCAGTCTTTTTGTACAATGTACGTGACAGAAAAAAAATGTAAAAAAACAGCCAAGCCAACTTCATTTTGTACAGTTGTTTGCTCCCTAAATGTATAAGTGTAGGTCTGGCAAAATTCTAACAGAAGTCAAGAGAGAGCAGCACTGATGCTCGCATTTGATAGCATGAACTGATTACGGCCCTTTATGATTCACCTGGAGCACCACGAAAGACACTTTTTTGTCCGAGTTGTCTCAAATAACATCCTTCAAAGCACTCTATGTACCGATGGTCAACATATTTCTACGCGTATACTAATCTGAAATGCAACTCCATTTCACTTGTGTCGAAAGGTCATGTGTTTCTTGCAGATGTGTTCAGAACTGTTGTGCGTGTGTTATATAATGAGTGGATAGGATAGGAATAAACTTTATTTGTCCAACGGTTGTTGATGTTGGTGCCCGGGGCTAGGCTGCCAGGGGTCCATCGCCCGAGGAAGATCTTTCGAGATCCTCGGCAACGGCCCTGGCCCGCAGGACGGCCCACTCCTGGTCTTCGGGTGCCTCGCTGTGGAGGGCGGCTTGCCATCTCTCAGCGAGGCGCCCCGCTTCAGGTTTTATTGATAACATGTCAATATGAATGACTGACGCCGCGCCATGATGCCTTCCGTTCGATGCACTACGTTTGCTCCTTTCCTTTCTGTTAATATGTTTATATATTTACAGTTTAATCAGAATGTTAAAAATTAACGGTCAGACATCGTTTGTTCCTCGTTTCTGTGCCAATTTATACTGGTCGTTCATTTCGAACCAATTTCATGTACTGTAACACTACGACAACTTTAGTCCATCTATACGCTCCACTCAAGTAAACATACACGTTCAAGTTGCAGAGCAATGGAAGTGGACTACTGCATCTCCCACCTTCTTTCCTTCCAGACAGGTCTTCAGAAAGGTGTTGGACACTTCGGGATAGCGACACTTTAAGGGTGCCCATCGCGCCATACTCCAAATACACGAATCCGAGCTTGCGCAGTTGGTGCAAGGCAACAGCCACCGTCCTGCAAGGATATTTCTCATCTGACAACAGCTCTATAGACTATGAACAATGTATTAAAAAAACAGCAGTGTGTCAGTTCTTACTGATTATTACGATTTCTAGTTAAACTAACCTGGAAGGCTAACGCGCGCGACACTAGCTTATAGTTTATGTGCAAGACGAATGTTATTGTTAGGTTATGTTATTAGCCGGCACGGTCACCGTATATGTTACCGTAGCAAGAAGTAGCAGGTACTGTTTGGTAGTGCCGACATCTCTTTATGTAGCATGTAATTTAAGAGTATTTTTTTCTAATTATTTTCATCACCTTCCAACTGGAAACTAAAGGCATTAGGAGCATTTGTGAGGTTAAGAACATTGCTGTATCTGCCAGATATAAATTTTCCTGAAGTTTATTCCATTGCGTCCGTTCACCTAAATCAATCTTCCGAAGTAAATAGTTACTATACGTTGTTCCTTTGTATGGGTATATTTGTAACGAATGCGGAGGATTCTATCGGTATGTGTGCGTTGCCTGCATGCAGCACATTTGGTATGTGGCATGACCATTTTGACATTCATTCAACTTCTTTCGCAGTTTCTAGCCTCATCGCCATTTCAATTGGACACAGTCAAACGTTAAACGCATGATGGCCTCTCTTTCAACAAATGTATCAAAGCAATGCTCGCGCGAGGAATCTTCTAACGTTGAACTCTTGCTGGGAATAAACGTATTGGGAGTGAGAAGCGACTATAATAATTTTTTTTATTATTTAATGCGAAGCTTCATATCGGGTGGCGGAAGTGAAATTCGCATCTGAGTGCAACGTTACAATAAACTTATCTCACCGTCTTCGTGCCCTGAACGACAGATATCGAGAGCTTGCAGTCTCTGGGTCATTGACGTCCACGATTCTTCGGCCTTCTCCAGATGGAGCCCGCACGGCTCCTTCGGGTAAATCACAAGCTCGCAGCTCTGAAAGTTGAGAGCAAAATGAGCGAGTAAGTGTCAGATTGTGCACACATTCAAATCCTAAGTAGTTCAGCTTAGTCTTCAGCATAGGAATCGCCAAAGCTTGGTGGTTCAAATTTAATGGCAAGCCACGTAGCTCTCGTTCAAGAATGACGCCACCTCATCTTAGTCTTCTATTGCCAAAGTCGCACTGCTCGCGGAAGGATGAAGGGATGGTTTAAGCATGAGGCAATATGAAAAGGAGGGAAGGGGGTGATCGCAAGAGCTACCGCCAGGACATTCTCGTTGCCATTACGCTACGTCTTTTCTTTAACATAAAGAATGGCATAGCAAAGGACAGAATCTTTAAAAATGTATATTGGCGCCCTCTATGGCAGAAAGTTAACCGCCATTTCCTCTATAATATCAGTGCGGCCTCAACAGGGACAACATGCCATGCCAGAAGTGCAACCAGAGGTCAACTATCGAACAGGAATGCCAGAGAACGTTTTCTGTTAACTGACATCGCACTTTAATATACATAGGTAGTCGCAATCGTCTTGAAACTTGCATTGCAGGTGAATTTATCCATTTATAAAGTTGTGTTAGCTGTGTCTGCTTGACTCGAATTAATTAATTTGTCGTCTATAAGAAATCCGAAGTGCGTCATCGTACCTCACCTGCTTGAGGCTGCAGACTGCATAGCGACCGGCGATGTGTGGATGAAGTGCTTCGTGTATCGAGGTACGCTCACGCCTGAAGACACTCAGCACGTACGCGTTAGCGACACGGGCTTCGGCGTGCCTGATGTCCACCACCACCACGCTGATCCGGTTGTAACCGAGGCCCAGCGTGTAATTCACAGGCCTGCAGAGGAGCAGTTTGTTAGGCACTACACACTGGGGAACCTCACAGTATAACATGTGATCCTGGGAGTCGTTGGGGAACAAATTTCAGCAGCAGTTCCTCGCTAGTAGGCTTCACCTCGTAGCAGGCAAGCGCTGATTTGGCATGTACTACCGTACTATGGTTGTACTTTCTTGCTAAATGAAAATTTCGGAACCTTGAACGACGTTCCATCAGGCCAGCGACATCTTCGATTTCTGTTGCTTTCGACCTCAGTGGCGTTATCAGCATCGTTATACATGCGTTGCAAGACAGGTGCGCTGGCTTGCGTCACGTTCGTCGAAAAATGAGCCATGGGCGATTGGCCGACACAGTCGATAGTTGTGCCCACTGTGATGCCGGAACGTATACGGTTGCGGGCAAAGAAAGACTAAAGCGCGCAGCGGAAGGAACACGCCCAATACGCTATTGCCTAGGTCTAAGATCGCCCAGCAATTCAGGTGAACGGCTTGGTGCCCATAACGCGAACATAATTCGCGTAATAGTTATGCAACCCTGTGTGGTGCAACTGCATACCTGGCCGGTCCCAGTCTGTCGTCGAGGCGAGCCTCTGCATGACAGTAGAGGGCTCTAGCGCGGACTTCCACGGTCATCTGCTCGTAGGGCACGTCTATATGGTATTCCGTCTTGTTGGGATGGAAAGTGGGCGACAAGGTCTGCTCCGGGCTGACGCGAAGCAGGCGTAAGTACGGCAGTGCCGTCGGGTCTGTGGAGAGGCAAGAGATCCAGAACTGGTTGTTTATGCATATCTTGCGACGTTTGCCAGTAAAAGAAATGCGGCAGAATTAACCCATATACCGATGACTGTCGACGGTAATACGTCAGCAATGAACCGAAACAGCGACAAAACATATTGCCTTCGTCGAACCGAGTCATGTATGAAGCATGTACTGCGGCGGGACTCCTCTTTCACGATTCCCTCAGAGCACTCGGCGCCATCAGGGGCCCCTGCGGCGAAGCCTGCACGTGCTTGGCCTCCGAAATGCTTGGCGCACCGGTGCATTCGAATGATGGCAAAGGCGTCATGGGGCAACCGAGCTCCCCTCTTGCGCTTCTTTCTCGACCCGCTGCGCCATCTACTGGCACTGCCGCGAACTCCGCGCGTCACCTCCGAGACGAGAAGCGTGATGCGCGGTTGCCTGCGAACACTGAGAATGGTTCCCTCGCTTGCACATACTCAGTGGCAGGTGCTCAGCGACTGAAGCTGGCGAGAGGTTCATTCAATGGCGGCGCATACGCAGTGCAGTTGTGGCTCAGCCTGCTAATGCGTCGGCTAACTGTCCTCGAGGAGCCTTTGTGACGTGGGTTTAATTACGCTCAGCATCGAAGACATTTAAAGGATCCTTTTCGTCATTCAAGAGCGGCACATTCCCAGTTGCACATACCTAGTTACCCAACTTGGCGTCAAAGACGTTCATTGAACAGAAGGGTTTGGGTGCGAGCTAGTTGGTACGGATCATTCATACTTAAAACAGCGCCCCCCCCCAAAAAAAAAACACGGACAAGGGAGAACACAGGTCGAGCGCTGACTGCCAACAACACCTTTATTGGAGCCTGCTCAAATATATACAATTCGCAACGTTGTGAATTGTATATATTTGCGCAGGCTCCAGTAAAGGTGTTGTTGGCAGTCAGCGCTCGTCCTGTGTCCTCCCTTGTCCGTGTTTTTTTGGCGCTGTTTTAAGTATGAATGTTCATTGAACAGCTACACACACCTACTGGCACATACCCAGTGCTCCAAGTCGGCGTCAAAGAGTTCTTTCGCACAGCGGTGCCTACCCAATACCGCATCTACAGCGACCCATATCTGCGTCAAAGGGGTTCGTTGAACAGCGAAACATATCTGCAGATTGGCACATACTCGGTGATCAAGCTGGCCCGATGGTTTGTTTCGAACCCTGTTACCTCAGAACAACAGCCCGATGCGCTGACCATTTGACCACGGACTACCCAGTGACCCAGATAGGCGGAAAAACGGTTAGATAGAAGCGTACAAACATAGCTAGATAGCTCCCGGAAAGTACGTGAAGCATCGGAAGAATGCTAACGCATTAAAAATTAACGCTGCTGTCTCCCTTGATATATATATTGTACCACCTATGTAGCACACTCCACATTACACTCGCCTTGTGGACTCGAAAGGTGCTTCACGGAGCTAGGTAGGCTAACTGCTTCTGGCACACTTTCCGCGAAGCGAAGAGCGACACTGTCCATTTGAGAGCGCATGGTTGGCAAAAAACTGACACGACCCTACAGCCTTTTTATGGACGACGTCATTACAATCCAAAGAGAACCGTTTGCATGCGTTGTAGGCATGCGAGATTGGCATGCTTTTGTATAGCTCACAGTCTAACGCACGCGTTCCCTTCATTATCTATTTGACCCAGATTGCGTCTGTTAAGCATCAGTACGTGCTCGCGAAAGCATATTTCGTTAGTTTCATATTTAGGTATTTGCTTGTAGTGTTTTGAAATTCGCGAAGAATTTGCTTAATTAAGTCTGACACTTAAAAGGTAAGTCTGACACGTAAAACGCTATGATCAGTTTTAATGAAAGTCGGCGCAGAAAATAGAAAGTTCCTTTCTTGTTTGCTGCAGCTGGCGTACATTCAAAAGTCAGCATACCAACCCGCCCTTGCTATACCGTTGTCACACTCAAACTGGCAGCATACTTCGAACGCCTGCATGAGTGCAAGGTAGCATATAATCTACTACTATCACTACTTTTACCCGCCATTCTGTATAAAAATGTCCGAGAGGACGATAGTAATCCTTACCTTGCAAACAATCGATTTCTTCTTCCTCGTACACAAAGTTACGATTAAGCACCTCGCGTAGTTCCTGTTCTGAAAGAAGCGAGTAAGTCACAGCGGGTTCAAAGATCAAGCTTTTCTCAAGAAAGTCGCTGCGTACCCCTTATTTGCCTTTCACTGTTAGCCGGGCCGCTCCTGCAAGGAAATAATGGAAGTCGTTAACATCAAATGAATTTAAGTGGCCTTAAATAGCGCAAAAGAGTGACGCTTGTTAACGAGCGTCGTAGCTAGTGCTAATGACAGTACCTGGAATGATTACGTAGCAGTTGGTCCATGGATGAAAATTAAAAACCTGCTAAGAAGGCGCAATTTTGCATGGGATAACATTTTCTTTGAGCTTTCTCGCCTCAAATAATAAATAGCTCCCACATTCTACTATGTACGCCATTCCGGGTGTATACGAAGTGATGTGAACATTGAACTGGTCCAAGCATGCAATAGCAGCAACTGGATCACAGAGATTAACTAGCCGTGAATGAGTTGCTCCCAGGTCGACGAAACGACTCTCGTTTCAAGTTCCACTAACAAGCTTGGAAAGGCTAACAGCTGTGGTTTTCAGTGAATGTTTTGAGTGCACTCGTGGCAAAGCTATATTGTACCCCGCACCCTAGAAAAATGTAACGTAGATTGAAGACGGAGTCTTACAAAATAGACGATTATCTTTAATGGCGGGCCAGAAGAAGAACGTGCAGCTCACGGGCTTCAATATAAGGGACAAGTGAGAGTTGGTTATGTTGACTCCAGAAGCTGCGCTACTTAAGCATAATGAGAGTTAAGAGAGCTCTTACCGTCTTTCACATTCTTCGTATCTTCCTTATTCGTCTCAAGGTGTGCTCTATACTAACTATACTACGAGTATAAATGCACATTTTTTGTACGTCGTGTAATGTCGTGAGTTAGTTCACGTGTAAATTCACACACAGAAAGAGTACAAGTGCAATGTAACTGCAGAGGTTAGTCGAAATATTACGCAGGCATGAGACGTACGGACGTATACAATAATGTTCGAGACCTACAAATTGTTGCACTAATTCACTTTGTGCTCTCTGTCTTGATCATTGTTGTATGTACATCCACCTCATGTCCTCTTCCACTTTGTTGTAACGCAGTCGCGAAGTATATGTCAATGAATAATAAAAAAAATAGACGAAGATGTGGATTTCGCATTAAACTGCTTGGTAGTTCAAAGTACATATACCTGCTTTTGCTCTCATCGTCGTCCATTTTGGAGTAGAATTTTTCCATGTCGAGAAGGAGCCTGTGCATTTGTGCCGTCTGGTGCTGCTTGCTGACATCGAATCTGTCAAAAAGAGCATACAAGATTTTGACAAAAAACTCACCGACGACTACGATACTCCCTAATGCGAGATTTGAGAGCAGCTCTACACGTGCATCATTTCGTGATATATTGAGGCAAATAATTTCAGAGAGACATGTAGCAAAGTCATCGATCGTCGAAAACCTGACGTGCGGGTCAAGCGCCTCGGCTTTTTATACATGACTCGTCGAAGGTTACAGTGTAATCGCAGGTGCCGCGTCGCTTCCAGGAAGTGCTACACAATTCGCGTCGCACATACAATCAGATTCCAAAACAATCGCAAACCCTGACGATCGAAACAAGAGCGAACAATACCAAGCCAAGCTAACCAAAGAAGCGCGAGCGATAGCTGACGCGAGCAGACGATAGTACGAAACGAGCGGTCCGGCTGAAACCACATACGGGTACGCATCGAGCGGCCGCGCGGGTCTGCATGACACAGTTTTCCGCGCGTACAACACTGAAGGTGCCACTCTCATTGGTTCCCGCCATTCGTGGCTCGCGTCTTTCATCTCCCGCTCCGCGTTCGTTCTTTCACCTTACGCTGTGCTTGTTCATTCGGTTACGCTGCCGTTCTTCGGCGCAAGAACGGGCGCCTAAGAGCTGCGCTTTAAAATTATCTTTAAGATCATAATTTTGGCACATGATTCAAAAGCCCAGTACTCGTTGTTCATTTCTTTTCTTTTTTTTCTGTGGGCCAATAGCGTGCGGTTGGATCTTCTTACGTATCATTATCATCAGCCTGGTTACGCCCACTGCAGGGCAAAGGCATCTCCCATACTTCTCCAACTACCCCGGTCATGTACTAATTGTGGCCATGTTGTCCCTGCAAACTTCCTCATCTCATTCGCCCACCTAACTTTCTGCCGCCCCCTGCTACGCTTCCCTTCCCTTGGAATCCAGTCCGTAACCCTTAATGACCATCAGTTATCTTCCCTCCTCATTACATGTCCTGCCCACGCCCATTTCTTTTTCTTGATTTCAATTAAGATGTCATTAACTCGCGTTTGTTCCCTCACCCAATCTGCTCTTTTCTTATCCCTTAACGTTACACCCATCATTCTTCTTTCCATAGCTCGCTGCGTCGTCCTCAATTTAAGCAGAACCCTTTTCGTAAGCCTCCAGGTTTCTGCCCCATACGTGAGTACTGGTAAGACACAGCTGTTATATACTTTCCTCTTGAGGGATAGTGGCAACCGGCTGTTCATGATTTGAGAATGCCTGCCAAACACACCTCAGCCCATTCTTATTATTCTGATTATTTCAGTCTCATGATCCTGAAATGATCAGAAGAATAAGAATGGGCTGGGGTGCATTTGGCAGGCATTCTCAAATCATACTCTACCCATAAACTAATTCGCAATGGTACCGTGTGATTCTTTTTCTGCGTCATCTATAAAAGCGCAAGTTCTCAACCAACATGTAAAGATTATGCAAATGAGTTCTTAATCAACGCGGAAGGTAGATGTGATATCTTGCAGGAAATGTTACTCTGCGCCAGTCTGCAGCGAAATGATACAAGGAAAAAATTAAAACGCGATCTCATGAAAAAGCAAACTTCGTTGCTGAAAACAAAAGGCTGAAACTGTTTGAACCTTTCCTTCTGGCAATCCATTGCTATCGCATGGGTAAAAATTTTATTCTCACTTAATTGCGTAGTTTGTACAAGCCTGTTCGTTGTTCCGTCTGCTGCAAATCACGCTACAGTACGTAACAACTTGAAACAAGTCTAACCCGATACACTACTAGCTTGGCACTTACACGCCGGACTGTTGGGCTGCTGCTGAGGAGAGGGCTTCTTTCTGGATCTTCTGGTCGAGGGAAGACAGAAGTTCGCTCAATTGAGTGCCCTTTAGTGATGGGTAGATCTTGCCGGTCGGGAAGTGGCAGCCAATAAAGAGAGAGGCTTCGATCAGACAACGTACCTCATCTATACCATTACAACATTAAGAATAACTATTGTATCGTCAATGAAGCGCTGAGAAAAGTTGAAATAAATTAAGTGAACCATGGTGGACGCTCGTAACGAATGAAGGTAAGACTAGACTAGAATAATTTGGGCAACTTCAACAGCAAGAAGCCGGTCGTCAGCTGCGCCTCTCTCTAAAAATTTAGTTCGTTGAATGGTACATTTATACACTTGTGCAAGACGTGCTAACTGCAGGTCAATATGGTGGCCGTCTAACTGTTGTAAGCGATCGCTGCCAAGCAGGCAGGCAGTGGTCGTCTTAGATATTTTTTTTATTTGCACCTATAAGAAGCTCCTTTTTTAATCCGCAATCAAGACAATGTAAATGTTTACGACCATGTAGTGGTGATAAGTTGCATTCTGGTGTATGGTAGGACGACTTAATTACTCCATTACCATGCCATCTCCCACAAACTGCTTCAGGGAAGTGCATATGTAGGAGCACCATTTGTTAGCCACAAATGAAAAGTGGCGAACTCTCTGGAAGTTGAGCATTTATTTCTGAATATGTGGAAACGCACCTCAGAACATGCTTAGTTTTCGTATTACCTGCACGAACATTCCCCTGGACAGTCTTTCTCTCCGCGACTGTAGCAGATAGCTTAAGTCGCTTTCTGTGAGGCAGATGTCATGCGAAAGGCGACAGAAATGGCACTGAAAAGAAATGGTAAAGAAGGTGTCAAGTAGCCGAGTATCACACGGTCATCCCTACGAGAGGTTCGGCACAGAAAGGGCTGACTACATGTAACTTTTTAAGGTGCTTCAATAATATCACTGTTTATTGTTTACCGACAAGTTTATTACGAAGCGTTTAGCACGATGCAAGAAATATGGCCATTTCACGGGCTCTCTGCATCATTCTTAAGCATTGTTTACGTACATTTTAATTATAGATTCAAGAGAACCAGGCTCAAATATGAAGCACAGTTCTTTGCACGGCAAGCCGTGAGTCGCATGTTGTGAGTGGAATGAAATGGGAGCGCACGCAAGCAACGTCGAAAGAGCGTGCTCAGTGCTACAAAATATGTTTTTTTTTCTTTCGCTCCGATGTGTAACCTGAGAATTGTATCTTTAAAGCAAGTTAGTCCAAATTGCACAGACTACACCCAAAGTCATTCGTTGCCCATTTGTGAACCTTTCTGGGCGCACTGGTGGTCACGCACGACCCCACTGTTTTACCAAACACAGTATGTGTCCTCGTACCATGAGGCCTATGCTGGCGTCAGAAGCACGCAGCGCCAGTGCGACTTGCGCAGCCACTTGGTGAGCAGTCGTCAGGATGCGAGCCACGTCGGCCAGGATCTGAGACTTGACTGCATCCATGGCGGTGCTACGCGAAGCTAGAAAATGTGGCTTCACGTTGACATTCCACAGGAATGGCTGGAGGGTGGCGTTCAATGCGAACTCGAAACTCAGCAGTTGGAAGCCGGCCGGTCTACTGCAAAGTGGAAGTATTGTTTTAGTGAGATATATTAACACTCCTTAAAAGCAAGTAAAAAAAACTAAGTGTCAAATGTTAATGAACATCATAAAATGTTCAACAGTGGCTCAACAGTAGAAGCCTCAGCCTGGAGCCAACTTTCCAGCAGTGGTCGCCCATTCTTTATCACAGGAAGTTTACATCTTCCTGCGATCCCTTTGACTTGTTTGTGTTAAGACAAAGGAGATGATTCAGTGCGACGCGCAGGCTGCTGGAGGTAACTATCAGCCGCTTAATCTCATGTACACACTTCCAGGCTATTCAGAATCGAGTAAGCATGGAATAAAGTAAGCGAACCATGGCGGACGTTCGTAATGAATGAAGGTAAGAGTAGACTAGAACAGTTTGGGCAACTTACGTACGCGCCACACAACAAAGAAACGCCGGGTAAACAAATGCCTGGGAAAGAGTTGAGAAATGACTATAGCATTCCATGTAGTGTACTCGCAAGAAAGCAGCCGTACACTGACTGCTCTCACTGACCATGGTTACTAGCGCTGCACGTTCAAATAGCACAATGTTGATACCGAAAGGTACATCAGCGCCACAAGCCTAAGTAGCAAGTACGAAAGCGGCCGACTCACCCAATTGCGCCCCCAAAGTTGTGGCTACTGTTCAGTGCAGTGCTCCGAGAAAGAATTTCGTACTCAGCAGCTACCAGCAGTGCAGCGACCTGTCCCTTTATCTGCGACCACAGCTGTTCCCCACTCGAGCTCCCGTACAATTGGTCCAGTTGATGCCACAGCTGCTTCAGGGGCATGGACTTCCCGCTCATCCGAATCTGGAAGCGGCAACAAGAAAACCATTTTTGCGTTTTCTCCCTGCGGGAACCTGAAGGACACCCAACAATTTGTTGAGAATAACATAAAATTGAACTGAATTGCCCCCAGTTCGCACAGCACGCTTGGTCCCAGCTTTATTCTATAGCAATTTGCTGGAGCCCGGTGTCAGTATTCGGTGTCAGCGCTCCAACGTTTTGTGTGATGAACTGAGTGGTCGTCATCACCCGCCACTGGTTTTCAGTTCCATAACTGCAGAAGCAGGCGCACGTGGTTTTCTGGAAACATTTAAGTAAAAAGAAAATTTACCTATAGTTTACAACCGAAACGGAAAAAACAACCCCGGAGGTTCTACCTTGCTCCCCGCAGGCGGAACGTCTCCTACCTAGTAAATGGTACAAATGCGGCATTCAGTAAATGGGGCAACTGATCGCATTATAGCCCGCGAGGATGATCAGTCAGGGCAAGAACTCGCAGCACCGTACTTGGCCTGCTCGCCGATAACGTCGGGGGATCATTTCGAGACGGTGCTGCAAACAGCGAAGACCACACAATCAAGCGGGTTTCGGTTTCTTTTTCTTTTTTCTTTACTGACATGAAGGATCTGTATGCGTCTCTGCTGGACATTGCACTACGAAAGGGTCGCTTGAGCGAAGAAGAGTAAATATGCTGTCAGGGCCCGAAGTCATGCTTCTGTAGTTATCGGATCACTCTTTCGAGAGAAGGAAAAAGCGAAAAAAAAAAAAGACGCTTGACTGCTCCTTACGAAGTTGCGCGCATAAACATCACCTAGTAAACTGTACGCCTATAGTGATGGCGTTGATAGGGGTTGTGCATTGCAACCGATGCGGACCATTGGGGTCTTTGCATATGTGTTCGCCTCCGAGTGCCACGAAGTGGTTTACCAGCAAACAGCATTGCAGTCAGCTCATGTCTGTTTCGCCGTCGCAACTTTCATCGCGAGAGGCAGCCAAACGGTGGCTATAGCACGGAACGTGACTGGACTGCGCAAGCCGTGCCAAAGACCTCGCGTCTTATTAAGAGTCTTGTGCGCTTGCGGGTATTTGTACTGAACACTACGCATGGTAGTTAGGCGATGGGCCGGCAGTTTCGGTCAAGAGCGAAAAAAGTAAGTAGAAACATGAGAAGGGGCCTCGCAACGACGAGGAACAAGGCTCTCGAGGGAGAACGCGAAGGGAGCACAGCATCCTCGCGTTTCTAATGCGGCCGCGAAATGAACCATTAAGCCCTGATTTATAAGAGGAGATGTAAGAAGTTGATATGGCTAACTAACCATCCCTGCAATTAGGGGCGACGCCAGCTTGCTGCAATGGTCACGAGGAGCGGTGGGGGAATGGCATTTTATGGCCTCACTTTGCTGTTTTCTCCCAAGCCTTGCGAAGAAAAGATAACGAGCCAAGCCGTTGCCGGAAACCGGAAACCGCTCTTTGATTTTATCCTCCGCGGGAAATTTTGCGGGTAACAAGTCGTTATATCTGGTTGACTTGGGAGAGTGCGTGGTGGAGAAGTGAAGAAGCATGACGACGCTTAGATAGTTAACGTGTTCCGATTTGCTGATGTAGTTTAGCCGACTGTGGCCACTGCGTCTCATGAGCTGCTGAAACCGACTGATTTGCCCATTCAAACGTAGGTTACTAACATTTCAATGGGGGTTAGTGTATTGCCGCTTTTTTACCGTTGATACCGACGTTGTTCACATTTTCGGCATTTCGATAGCACGCCGGCGGAGCGCCGCAAGCCAGTGCTTTCCTCTCTCCCTTTATATATATATATATATATATATATATATATATATATATATAATCATAAGAAGCCAACAACAAACAAGGACAACATAAGGGGGAAAACTTGTACTTACTTATTGAATAAACGAAATGATAAATTAATGGAATATACGAGGGTTATTCAAAAAGTAAGGGCCGTTTGCTTATATTTCAACATATACTCGGCAGAATAAATTTATATTTGTGCAGCACCATCTGTCTATTCTTGATGAAGGTAGTGAAGTTGTTTTGGCCCAGTAGTTGTCTGCCTTGTTGGGAAATGCAGACGGCAATGCCCACGAAAATTGCTGCTCCCACCTGTTGTGAAGTGCAATCTGTAATTCGATTTTTGCATGCAAAAAGATCATCAGCTTTGGGGAGTTGTGCCTAGTTTACGGACCTACAGTGATGAGGGAAGGAATGGTCAGAAAAGGGTGTTGAGACTTCGAAAATGGCCGCACAAATGTGCACGATGAAGAGCGGAGTAGCCGGCCCAGCATCCAGGCCAATGAAACTGTTCAAGTGGACCGGGAATTGCGGGTAGTTCGACGACTGCCAGTTAGTGGTCCGGCGGATAAATTGCCCCTTGTTGGACGCACTACAATTTGCACGATTTTAACTGAAAAACTCGGACATCACAATATGTGTGCAAGGTGGGTACCCAAAATGCCTATAGACCAACTCAAACAGAATGTTGAGTGGACGAGCGTTCTTGGACCGCGACCAACAAGACGGAGATGAGTTATTTTCGCACATTGTTACAGGCGACGAGACATGAATATCCTACGCCACCACAGAAACAAAACAACAATCAATGCAGTGGCACCACTCCTTCACCAGAACCGGAAACAAAGTCAAGCAATCTCCTTACTTGAGCCGGAAAATGATGACTACCGTTTTCTGGGACTAAAAGGGCGTTCTTTCGGCTGATTTCATGGAACGTGGGACCACAGTTACAGCTGTGCGAAACGCTCACCAAACTGGGACGTGCGATCTAAAATCGACGGCGCGGAAAACTGCATGTCGTGTGGAATTGTTCTCCTCCATGACAACGCGCGTCTTCGCACGGCTGCCCGAACCAAGGAGAAGATTCAAGATTTTGGTTGGGAACTTTTCGGTCACCCACCCTACATTCCTGACCTTGCACCAAGTGACTATTTGCTCTTCGTGCACTTGAAACAGTTGCTTGGGGCGCAAGGGTTTGAAGACAACGAGAAACGCAAAACCGCCGCTGTCAACTGGTTCAACTCTCAGGCGGTGAACTTGCATGCACAGGGACTGAAAAAACTGGTACAGCGGTACGAAAAGTGCTCAGAAGTTAACGGTGATTATGTAGAGAAACGAAGTTGGCTTGTACTAAACCAAACCCGCCAATAAAAACTTTTACTAAGGATATCTATATATATATATATATATATATATATATATATATATATATACATACATACATATACACTCTCGCGCAAGACAGCGCGTCAGGAAAGCTGTAGTGGAGCACCCCGCCGGCACGATATCAAAATTCTGATCAGGTGAGCGACGGTCGAGAGGTTATGAGCAAGAACGCAAACCTGTAACTTAACTGTGCATTTAACTGTGGGTGCGGTTAGAGGGCGCAGCTTGCACCGAAAGCATAGGGTGCCTCGATGTCAGCGCCGCCTTACGAAAGCCACACAATCCGCTGTTCTAGTTTCATTCCACTGTGGCAATACATGCTACAAAATTAGAAAGGATCAACCACTTACATCTTTATGGCCTTGCATGAGAAGCAAATACTAAACATGTGAGCTTGAACTTTAACAAATTTTTTTCCACGTGCGTGAAAGTAGTGAAAGCAGTTTTAGCGACAACGTTATAAACAATGAGCGTCTGCATTAGCTACTTCCTGACATGCCACATCTGTGTAAATTGTGCTAGCGACAATTTTTGTGACACCTAAACCAATGAAAAAATCACCTGCACGACGCCGTGATCACACAACAGAGTAAAGAAAGCAGAATCAAAAGTCACTGCATGGGGCTTGTTGACGTAAAAGCATCAGTTTCTTTTGTTCTGCTAACAGTAAAAGAGCTTCATTAAAAATTGTGACACAAATCAAGTCCGAGGAACTTGGTCTCCTCACATGACCTCACAGCAGTGTGAGCTGCTGATATGCAAGAAGGAGGCAACTAATTACATTCTTAGAGCGATTGAAAAAAAATTAGTGCCCTTCCAGTCGGTGAATAAGGATAACCAGCGAAGCTGTGTATGTTGGCCCTTTAATGGCGAATTGCCCCTCCGCCGCGAGTCGGCCCGGTATTGCTCTATCTTCGGGATCAGCGAACGTATGGGGAGCACTTCACGCCTGCTTCACCTCCGCCGCCGGTCCGCCCGGTATTGCACTATCTTCGGAATTGGCCCATGTATGGGCAGTGCTTAACGCCTGCTTCACTTCCGCCGCGGGTAGGCCCGGCATTGCACTATCTTCGGGATCGGCCCACATAAGGGAAGTTTTATGTTTACACACGGACACGATCCCGGGGACACTAGCCCTTAATAGCTTCACTGTAGAAGATTTGTACTAGCTCAAGCTCTTGGGCCAGTTGGTGCATGATGAACTTGAAATAGGGGGTACCTGCGAGACACAAAGGACGCGTACAAAAGGAAAAGACTTTGGACTCGGACCCAGCGTCTGTCTGTGTCTAACGCCTTTTCCTTGTGTACGCGTCCTTTGTGTCTCGCTGTACCCTCTTTTTTCAAGTTCAACAACATTTGTCCTGAACACTGTTTAGACCAGACCATCGCGGTGGTCTGGCCATGACCTGAGGTAACTAACCCGATGATACAATTGAAAAGTCTCGTCAAATTACAAGCATGACAAGCCTATCAAATGGGCACACCGTCCTAACCGTTTATCGTAAGGTCGTGGTCGCACACTCGCAAGGTTCTGACCATTGGTTTTCCTGAACAATGGACGACCATGCTAATGAATTACACTAAGTAGTGCCCTGCTCGCGACATATGCTCCAAGCTACCGCAAGATGGGCCAGGGCCTTCTGTGTTCGTGAGCACACGCTTCATAATTGTCATTTGCGTCACCTTCATCATTATCCTTTTCACGTTATCTGTTTTCTTTTTCTCCTCAATTTCCCCAGGCTGAGTATATAGCAAGAACTTGGTGCGTCAGGCCGATTTATTAGTTTTTCTTTTACATTAAACCTCTTGTGTTCGCCGCCCAAATCTGCGATCTCACCTTGGTGTCGCTCGTCCATGCGCCCTGTGCAGTTCCTTGGAAAGCGGTTCCCGCCTGGTGAACGTAGGCCCGTAGCGGTACCATCGATGTGACCAGTGCGAAGACCCTTACCAGGACCGACCGGCCGTTTGATGCTAGCAATGGCCGTAGCAGCGTCTGCTGCGCCACCACTCGACCTTGCTCGAGCAGTGGTGAGAGCCTGCAGCGATATGGAAGCACCATAGTAAATGTGCCTGCAATCTAGGGTGGCTGATGGTTAGCTGTTGTGGTCAGTATAGTAATTTCGAAGGTAGACGATGGATAGGACAGAGTCGGCAGACGCAAGGCAAGGGTAGTTGATGATAGCGTGTCTTGATGTGGGCATAGGTATTATTATTATTATTATTATTATTATTATTATTATTATTATTATTATTAAAGTTCATGGCACTATTTCGCGTAGCATTCACGACCATACTTGGAATTCGTCAGTGCTACCAATAGCATAGGTTGCGTTACATTTCTCACTCATAGAACTGCATGGGGTGAAATGAAAAAAAAAAGGCCCGGGTGCCGTGCATCGGGTGCACGTTAAAGCACCTCAGGTGGTCAAAATTAATCCGGAGTCCCCCACTACGGCGGGCCGCATAATTCTATTGGATGTTTGGCACGTAATCTACCCCCCCCCCCTTTTTTTTTTATTCGTGGAGCTGCAGTGCGACAACGTAATGCAAAGCAGACACATCAAGCGTAGAGACTAACATAAGTTGAATGCCAAGCACGGAGCATTTAGCACCATTATTTCGAGGGCACAACCTGAAATTGCTGAAGCTACGGTCCATTGCCCGAGACATGGGCGGAGTGAGTACTAGTATCTAGGTTGACTTTGAAACGGCACATGATCTGAAACGACAAAAGGATGTTCACTCGCACTCTGCTGGCTGGCCATCAGTGAGCTGAACAATGTTTCCTCGTGTTCTCGCTTGGTGGCTGCTTTCCTTTCTTTCTTTCTTTCTTTCTTTCTTTCTTTCTTTCTTTCTTTCTTTCTTTCTTTCTTTCTTGTGCGCCTAATGTGAACCACCTGAACGTAGGAGGAGCAAGGGTACACGATCGTGAGCGGAGCAAGCCATTTGAGTTCGGCAGAATTTCGTCTTCTCAGTACAGCGTACGTTTTGTGGAGCAAATCCGAGTCGGCGAGCGCCGCCGTGGAGACCTGCTTGGACCGATGCCTGCGCCTGTCCTGTGGACCAACGGGCTTGATGAGCCAGCTGGACGATGAAGAATCGGCGTGCGTAAGCCCCAGGGCGCCGGCCACGTCGGTGAGCTGCTGCGTCTGCTCGGGCAGCACGAAGCACAGGGGTAGCGCTGACCAGTGCCGTTGATTGTCCACTGCAATCGCACAGCGCAGTAACGTTCAATTTGATCAGAACTGGAGACGTTTTGTTTCTTTTTCTTTTTACCTCATGCTTGGCGTGCGACTAGAATATCAGGATGACAGGTGAGCCGGCACACTTTGCCCGGCCACACATACGGAAAGCATGTATGAAGGCTAGCGCTTAAAAATAGCTTGTTTATCGTTACGTGGATGAAATGCCATTTACGATAATACTATTTAGAGTACGCAATTTACAAAGAACGCAGCATTAAAGCTCTAATCAAGCTGTGCTGTTTTTGTCATCCTAGAAGCAGTGGCCCATTCTCCTTCACTTTACCGTCACACTATAATTAAGAGCTTTCGGTGAAAAAGAAAGCCAGAGTCACCAACGTTTCCTAAATTTGTGCGTATTCGTCCTGGATAGTGTCACTGAAACTTAAACTTTGCCCACACATCCATAACCAGGCCCCCACTTTCACGAAACAGAAACATGGTACCTCGTGGTTTTCTGACGTCATAATTTCACGCCATTTCCGAAACGTGCTGCATTTACCATCAGCAAGAAAGTGAAACCCGAGCAGAATATAAATGATAAGATTGCGCGTTTCGCGAAATTGCGTGGACGTGCAACGTGTAATCGCTGTGGCCGCTGTTGAGGCACAATGTAGTCGCAAGTGTACGTTCTGGTGTCCGAAATACGAATCACCCTGGTAACAGAACAACCTAGGAGTAGCTAAGGCATTGCTCGTGTTTAAATTTTTGCAGATCTTTGTGCTGAAATTTGTGCTCCCAGGATAACTTCGAGATTTGCAGCGACTGCATTGTTTATACGTGAATCAGGAACTATACCGGCTGTTGTTGTATAGCACTGACCTGCGCACGGGACAGGAAACGTTGAATACCAAACCAGCTGCTGAAGGTGGTCGCATCTGCGCACCTCAGACGTTATTGGTTGAAATAGAAGCTTATCTGCTAAGGTGACCTAGCCGTGATTTTGCGTTTGTGCTACAGAAAAAAAATTAATTGACAATTGTCGCCTCTAGTCTAGCGAGCAAGCACCTCCAGGGGAGAAAGTGAGCTCCATGCATCACGATAATTGGTTCCTAAATGGGCGCAACTTTCCCCAAATATATGATTTTTCTGTGTTTCAATTTAAAGCAATAGCTAAGCTACAAATTCTGTATTCACAAAAATGTTCTTGCGCTCTATAAGAGCAGATTCGAACCCGTCTTGATGTCGGACGTACTATTCGTGAAAGCGTTCATCCAATCACAAGCAACACTTACGAACCAAAATCTTTGTGAATTCGGTAACTGTTCTTGAGGAAGAGCGAAGAAATGAGGCAGGAGGAGAAATAAAAAATGGTAAATTGCGTCTGATTACCCAGCAAACTTAATTTCCCGTCTGAACGGGCTCCGCTCTCGCCTCCAGGTGGGAAATTTTCGAATGTTGCACGGGTAGCACAGTTCAAAGGCTCATTTTTTTTAGTTATTTATGTTTGTTTATAACGGCTGATTATCCAAACAACTGAGCGCGCACTCAATCTCAACGACGGCAACTCTCTCCACACACGTATGTACGGTGTTTACGTCACGTCTTGAAACGTACATAACCAGATTATCCTCTCGTTCATCCCCATTGTGAACAAGGCGCCCGGGCGAAGCCGAAATTTCTTTTTATTAGGAATTTTTGCAGTCGGCGTCCAACTTTCAACTACTTACGATGTCTCCACCCAGTCAGACAGGTTTTCGTCAAACTCTTGATTTCATAACGGCGGAGCTTCGCCAGAACTTGTGTGAAACGATGTTTCGCTTTGTACGACACAGCTTCAGCGTATAGGGTACATAGCGGTACTTTATTAATTTACGCAGTCAATTCTGACTATGCTTTTAACAAGCGAAAGGCAGCGCTCACCTCCGTAAGCTATACAAACGTTCGCTCTCAGAAAATCAACATTCAACATGGCCTCGACTTGCGTCAGTGCGAGGGGCTTCAAGAACGCTGCTGCGTTACTTGAACGGGGCCGGATCGTCTGATAGACTGTGACTATGTGGGACTCTGGATTGTGCGACATTGTATATCCCTGTGCCTGACAGTGCGTTACTGTATGATTGCGTGACACTTCGACAGGAAACGAAAGCTGTTTGTGTAAGTGCCGTCACACACTGTGTGACGGCACTCACACAGACAGCCTCAGAAAGTTTCTCCTTTCGCCATTGTTTTTTATCTCTCTCATCTTTTCTACCCGTTTTCTCTTACATCAACGCAGGGTAGATAAATGGATATTTGTTGTGGCTGAGTTCTCTTTCCTTTTATCTGACTTCCTTTTGGCCTGCGGGCAGTTTTACTCAGCACCTTATACCTCCCACGGTGCTTTGAGACATAAGAACCACACTTTACTTGCACCATCTCGTGGTTCGTATTACCTGACGATGCGATATCTAAAACTGATAAGAGAAGGGGTACTACGCCTAGGAGTGTTGTTTCGAGGCTTTTAAGAAGCAGTCCGCCACTAAGCGACATCGATTAAGGTTTAGATCGAGCTAATGCGCACGACATTCTTGAGCGATCATTTAAGTATATAAGTGCTAATAACTGGTTTATGTTTGACTAGGGTTTCTTCAAAATCACTCGATGCCCAATTTGCTGGGACCAATATGTTGGACACCAACGCGTTTAGGCAAAGCGGTAAACAACACGTTCTCTCTCTCTCTTTTTTTCCTTAGGCCACCACGTGATTTTGCTGCCACCACGTGATTAATGTTTTCGAGCATTAAGAGAGAATTACGAGTCTTGCAAATGGGCTGGCGTCCAGGTGTGTCGCATTTCTATGAAAAAAAAGTAAAGAGAAGAGGTATTGCATAAAGGAAGAATCGGTGTCAATGGCAGCGCAACGAGCTTCTGGCTAATTCCCGCGAAGACCGCCAAGCACGTAAACAAGCAATCGACGCGCAACGAGGACGGTTAGACCATCGCGCTCGCTGGCGGACATCAAGCCTAAATTGCCATTAATCAGCACGTTGGTGCCCGGCGCTCCTAATCCAACGAGACGGTTCTCGGCCCTTTCTCTGCGCGTGCCTCGCAGAGAGCAACAACGGTGGGGTAACCGCGCAGTCGACCCAATGCTTTGCTCGCATATACTTGACTTGCAAGGCTCCATAAAGTGCGTTGCCTCGCAACAGGCATGGATGGTATTACGCTTGGCGTCATTACGTGGCTAAACGAGCCACTTCTCTTTTTTGCGCTTGCTCCTCTAAGAAGAGCATTTTTCTGGATAGCAGCTGCTTGATTTTTCCGTTTCGGCCTATAGCCATGCAGTGACAAGGGTAGTTGTGGAGCTTGAAGTGCATTGGCTTAGCCTTCGAAAACCGAAGGAAGCTCTCTGGTAGCAAACTGGCGAGGAATATATATATGTATACATATATATATATATATATATATATATATATATATATATATAGAGAGAGATAGAGAGAGAGAGAGAGAGAGAACAAATTGACGGGCGGGTGCGAATCGAGTTAATGTAGGATAATTATGTAAAGAAGTTAGCGAGCGAGTCATTGACCAAACTAGCAGTCCGCTATGGGTGACTCACATCACTCTCTGTATATTGCCGTCTTGCCTTAATGTATCTGCCTAAGAAATTACATGCTGTAATAATGAGCTCTTCCAAGCAAAGCAGAAATTGAAATTATTAAATGGCGAAAGCGAAAACCTATATTCGCGTACGCTCATTAAAGTTACGGAAGAAGAAAACTTCGCGAACGGACAATGTGTCATCCGTCTTTCATAACTGCGTCTTGTCCAAAACGGGTCGGATTGGCTCTTGCGCTTTTATTCATGCCTCAGTAACTGCAATACAGCAAGAAACCCAGTCCCTCTAGGTGCGTTTCTGGCTTCAATTTGCATACATCAGTGCCGTGCTTCTCAGTTCCAGCATTCACTGTATCAGTGTATCTCTCGGAGAACCTCACAACGACCTAGTAATGGCCGTGTCATTATCGTTATCACTGAGAACCGGAAAATGCACTTTGTAGTTGCCCGCAGCAGAAGCCATCGAGGGACGCGCCCGCTTTGTCGAATGCACTTGACCTCGGCGAAAACGGTTGAGCTTCTGGACAGCTGAACGACCCTTCATTACAACGAATGATGGATTGTGTTTTGTATGGTCTGAAAGTGCGCTCACGTGACCAGACCAGCTTGAAAGCTTGTTTCTTTGATGCGGCGTGTTAATAAATGGTTCCTCCCAGCGTATAGCATTTCCATTGGTGTCCAACTGAGAAACAGTTGAAAAGGGGGATATCTAATAGAATACTTGCGGATGTGGCACTTTGGTATTGGCACCGACGGGGTTAAACAAGACAAATGGGAAACTTAAGGAGGTGGTCATGCTCAGGTGCAATTATTGTCAACAGTCAATTGGCATTAGTCACAGCTACAAACTTCAACATTTCCAGCGCAAGCACTTTCATTCGTGAAGATGACTCCTTGTCTGTTCGCAGTTTTGATTCAGTCTTGCTATAATTTTCTTCAAGCGGAGTATGTGCCTCGACAGAGGTGCGATGGTATACTCATAAACGCTGATGACTAGCACGTCGGACCCGAGCTGTATTAGCTTGCTCATGGCTGATACAACTTCCTTTCTTTTTTTTTTTTTACTCGTACACTTTTGCCTACATGTATACATCAAGCCCTTGAGGTGTTCGATGCATGAAGAAAAGGGGGGCGGAAACGAGGAAGAGAGGAAATATGGGGATCAGAACTTAGCTCCGACAAGAAGTGTCTGTAAATGTTCCTCTCTCTCTCTGCACAAAACACTCGGTGTTACCTTTTGTTGAATACGATTGTGCGGAAATGTTTGATTCACAAATCTGCCATGACAAGAAACTGTATACAAGCTATATCGTTAGACTACGAAACTCTACCGCGGAGAACGTTGACTTAGATCTACTGTCTGTTGTCATTTCGCTTCAGTTTAGTTTTTGGCTTTGAAGGAAGCTTCCGTTATGCGTGTGGGCGTAGTTGTAGCTCAAAAAATGCTAAGCATCACTGTCGTTGCTTTCCCCCGAAGTCAGATTGTGTTGAATGTAGTGTGGGGAGATCACGTGCAGACGTTGAACGCGAATTATAGTCATGAAGGATGGCTCACCGCTGTGTCTCCTGAGGGTGCTGAGTGTGTTGCAGAGCGCGTCTCGCTCTCCCAGCTGTTCGCTGAGCAATTCGATGTGATTCACCTGCAGATAAAAATATCGCGACTCACCTTACCAAATGACATTCGTGTCTGATTTATACGTTCAAGTAAGCTTCACTTCGTCGATAATATTTCATTTCGGAGCCTGGGGAACGTATTTACGTGGTGTCAAAGTACACATTGAAAGTTAATTCTTTACTTTTCAGTTGTAAAAATGATGAGTTCTTTTCACTACTACAAAGCTCGATATATTGAAAAGCGTAGACCCTGTCTACACGCAATAAGCCGAACAAGAATGTGACGCACACCTCGTGTGGTCCATTGCTATGCTGCCAGTCGAAAAAGATTTGTAACATGAATTTCTTCGCATTTCTAACAACCCTGCTACGTTGCAACACTATATTTATTGCGTCACCAAAAAACGAAACACCAAATAGTCACTGTGCGAATGTCACAATGCGGTACAAGAGCAATCAGAATCAGAATCAGTTTTATTCATGACAAAAATGGGGATAATTACAGCGTAAGTATATACAGAAGGAGGTCCCATAGTTAGAAACTGAAATGGGACATCCTGTGCATGATGACTAGAATTAATAATACAAACAACAATGGCAACATGTAAAATTTACGATAATAAAGGTTTTAGGAGACGATGCATAAATGAACAGAAAAGCTGCAGATGAATGTATTAAACAATAACAAGGCTTCAGATTAGTCAACAAAAGGTGAAACTACAAAAATGGCTTAAGAAGAACGAAAGTAAAAAAAATGCGGGAGACAAATAGGGAAACAAAGTGAAAGTTAATAATTCAACTCATACTACACTCAAATGGGAAAGTCGGAGGAAGCTAAAAGAAAATGCTTATGTTCTGTACGAAATCTGTGAGCTTTGAACAATTTTAAACGGAATGGTAATGTGTTCCACAGAGATAAAACTGAAAAGTGCAATGCCTGCTTACCATAGTTGGTATGAACGAAGGGTAAGATGAAGTTAATATGTCCTGCAAATCTAGTATTATTTATATTAGTAAGGGATGTCTTTGTTAGGATGGTTACTGGAATATCATTGTTTAATGCCCTAAAAAGAAATATGGCCAGGTTATATTTAACAAGGTCAGTCACATTCAAAATATTATGTGCATGTAACAGCTGATCTGCGCTAATGCTACGAGGTGAAAAGTTATTAGTCGAATAGCTCAATTCTGAATGACTTGCAATGAAGATAGGTGACTGTTATAAGTGTTTCCCCATGATTCAATGTTATAGTTAATATGAGAGTGAACAAAAGCATAATGAAGTGACGTGAGAGTAGAAAATGAGAAATATGGTCGTGCTTTGATTAAAACGCGTATTCCGTATGCAATTTTCTTTTGCACATTAGCTATGTGAAGGTGAAATTAAAGATGGTGATCAAATTCCACACCTAAATAGGTTCAATGATCAACTGCAGTGATTAGGTGATTGTTGACGGAAATAGACTGAAGGAGCTCGGGCAATCGCTGATGTGAGGCAAAGACGACAAAATTGGTCTTATTATGGCTAATCTGCAGCTAAATCTGCAGATCTTTCGGTTTCGAAACTCAACCGCGCTTCGCGACTAACTTGCGTGTTGCTCGGTTGAAAATCATGGAGCGAGTTCTTGTATCTTAACGAGAAAGGCAAACGGACGTCGTATACCTTCCTTCGCTTTTCTGCAGGACACTTCCTCCTGAACTGTCCGCACGGCCCGAGGCAGATCCAGAGCGCCAAGCTGTCGCATTTGGCTGTAAGAGAGGGCACATGCAAGAATGAAGTACCTGATATAGTACCAAATATATAGTAACAATTTTTTAGTGATCCGGTTATTAGCAGCGTTTGCAAACATTTTCACGCCTGCATTATTGGCAATGGGTGATCTCCGAAAGATCCAATTTGTTGGCTGCTTTTGTTTTGACACTCATGTATTGCCTTTATGCTTTGACACAGTTTTGAATATCCAATGCTAGCGAAGATGTTAAATCGGCTATTTCCCGCTGTGGCGCGATGCCTGAAACACAATGGTATTTATAATATGCACTGGTCCAATATATCTTAAAAAGGTGTTGTTTCATGGTTATATTCAATTGCCGGCTCACGGTTATATCCAGAGCCGGTTCGCGGTTATATTCAGATGCGGTGATAGTGCGTTGATAATGACCCCTGTACGCCAAGCCGAACCCGTCAAAAGGCAAATTTTAACAAATGATTGTCGTTTTCCTTTTACGCCTTCTTTAAAAATGAAATAACATACTTTGCATGCTATCTGCCCTGCCTGAACGGTTCGCAAACGATGTCCAAGGTAAGCAACCGGGTCCGCATTAACGAAGCTCAGAACTGTTTTCCATTGGCCGGCAGCTTTCGCTAATAATTTATGTCCGAAATAACAGTGTGCAGGCACCTGTTATTACGCGCATTTCTAGCGTAAAAACGTTTTTGTGAATGAGGACCCCTTTCTTGCTAAACGTGAAAACTAAATGAAATTTCCAACCTTAACAACCGACACGATGGCCTAAGGGGGATGGCGGGGTTCAGCTGCCATGCACGAGCTCGTGGGTTCGCTTACCCGCTGCAATGACCGCGTGTCCACGTGTATACGATTTCAAAAAAAAAAAAAAAAATGCTCGCGTACATAGTTCATGCACCCCAGGTATAGATGTGTTAAATCCAGAGTCCCTTCACTGCTGCATGTCTTATGAACAGATTGAGTCATTTGGACGTCGAGCAGAGCGATTTAACTTTTTTCATGTTCTACCTCAATAGAGCCGGTGAGATAGATGGCAAAGTTGCGGTGTGACCTTACACTATAGGGTAGTTCACTTTTCGCGCACTCAAATAGGCGAACAGGAGCGGAAGCGTTGCGCAAAGCTTACCAAGAACGCGTCTTTTTCCGCCCCTGGAAAGTTCTGTGTATTCGGAGATTAGATGATAGGGCTGGCAGCGATGGTGAAAATGTAGCATGGGACCAGAACAGTCTAGCGTTCTCTGCGTGTCAAGTGGAACTGTTCCTGTTTCAGTAGCGGGCGACGGTGCTAACATGCGTGCTCGCCCGCTAGACCCCACTAGACAGCACCATTGGCTACCGTTTTGGTGCTCCCGTTCGCCAATGTTCCTATTGGTCCGGTGCTCCTTTTCACGAAATTGCTAACACGTGCAGAAGCGTGGAACCGGAAAGCGTGAAAATGGTGCACGCGCTTTGGCGCGAGAGTCCCTACGCCAAGATGATATTGTTGTTGCTGTAGTTCGTCTTCATATATGTTACTACTCCAAGATGGTTATTATTATTATTATTATTATTATTATTATTATTATTATTATTATTATTGTTGTTGTTGTTGTTGTTGTTGTTGTTGTTGTTGTTGTTCCAACTACCTCAATTCAACTTACTTCTGCATTGAATCTGCCTTGGAAGTGTGCTTTATGATTTACATTGAGAAAGCCTGCCATTAGCGACAGTTGCTTTCAGTGACGAACTAAGGAGGAAGCTTTAGCTCGAGCCCAACTCTGACGCCGCCTATTCAAATACATGTAAAACGCGAAAACAGTTTTCCAAGAGATAACACCTTGACCGATTTTAATGAAATTTGCTGCATTAGAGAGAGAAAGTTAAATTCTAGTGACTGCTGAAAGGGGAATTTCTATTTAGGGCTTCAATTTTGTTGGAAGAATTTTCAAAAACTTGAAAGTTGGAAAAGAAAGGAGCACGATGTTTACAAAATGACATCTCTCCGTCAAGAACAGATATCGCGGTTCTGTAAACGGCATCCATTAGATCATCCAAAGTGGGCAAATTAGCTACCCTAATTTATATATTAAGTGAAGTCGTTACGTTGCGTACAAGGATTCTGCAAAAGCTGTATTTACACATTACTAAATTTGTTGTCATTCATGTGCGACATATCCAAATTTTCCGCTTTACATGTACTATGAGATGCAATTCACAGAGTTGTGACATCATTTTTCATTGCTGAGTTACGCAGTTGTAAACTTAATAGTTTCATTTTCTGAAAATTTGCAGTTTTCGCCAACTTTTAGTAAAAGATTGCCGACCTGAACCGAAAATTCAAAACCAACAGTCACTAGGGTTTAAGTTTTTTTTTTCTTTTTTCGATGCAACAAACGTCGTCAAGTTTTGTGTAGTGGATGCCGAGGAAAACGAATTCTCCTGTTACGTGCATTCAGATAGGAGTGCCCGAGATCACGCTTCCTCTTAAGCGTTCATCCAATTAAAAAAAACAATCCACCTCGATTCCACCCTGTGAAAGTGGATGTACAGCGAAGCTGGTGCTGACGTTAAAAGACGTTACACAAGCACCACCAACACATGTGACGTACGTCACGTGCCCACGCGCGCGTGTGGAAGTGCAGCACACATCCTCATTCTTCTGGGCCCTGCGCCAAGCGCAAATGCCTTATCGAACTAAATTAATGTTTAAACGTATTTTGCGCCAGAAAATTTGTGAAGTTTGACTGGCACACAACCTACAGACATGACAGCATCGGATTGTAATTCGAATATACCAGAATACGTAATTATGTACGCGGAAACTCAAACACAAACCCCTTTTCCAGCTGCCGTGTTTCTTTCTTCTTTTTCTTTGGGGGGGGAGGTAGGGGGGGGGAGGATAGCACGCCACGAAAAATGCCGACCAACTAGAGGCTAACAGCTTTGCTCTAAAACAAAAAAAAAACAAGGAAAGATCAGAAGACTGAAGGGTCAAAAATTGCGTTCAGTGTGTGTGTGTGTGTGCGTGCGTGTGTGTGTGCGTGTGTGCGCGTGTGTGTGTGTGTGTGTGTGCGCGTGCGTGCGTGCGTGCGTGCGTGCGTGCGTGTGCGTGCGTGCGCGCGCGTGTGTGTGTGTGTGTGTGTGTGTGTGTGTGTGTGTGTGTGTGTGTGTGTGTGTGTGTGTGTGTGTGTGTGTGTGTGTGTGTGTGTGTGTGTGTGTGTGTGTGTGTGTGTGTGCGCGCGTGCGCGTGCGTGCGTGCGTGTTTTGAAGGCGCGCTAAAAGAAAGAATGGATCGTACAAGGCGAACATAGCTAAAACACAAGAAAGTCAATGCAGCCTTGGTGCAGGCCACCTGCCTTTTAAGTGTTGAAGATTGGGTGAGTTGGTACTGCATTTAGAACTTGTTGCAGTGTGACAAGGAATCGGAAGATACAGCCAGTGGGCCAAAAAAAAGAAAAGGAATAGCGCGAACAATAAGAATAGTGCTTTTTCGTTTGATTTTTGGTACCTTGGCAGTATCTTCCGATTCCTTGCCTGGCCTCACAGCTCATCAGCCCAGAAACTCGCTCTAGCTCTTCTACAGTACCTGAAGGCGACGGACTTGGGTGCCCGACTTTTATTAGATACACTGCAGCTGGCTTAGTGCATGTGAAAGTGTGATCAAGACTTGTGTCTTCTCTCTATATATCTCCCTCTCTCTCTATCTCTCTTTCTTTCACTCCAGCGTCCCCCTCCTACATGTAGGGTAATAAATTGGACGAAGTCTAGTTAACCTCCCTGTCTTTCCTTCCTCCCTTCGTTCACTTTCTCTCACTTCCTTGCAGCGCTGTATCAAGATCGTACTGCATCTTTAACAGCGCTGGTAAGAATGCTTTCGTTGTTATACGCCGGTCACGTATGGCTTGGTTCCTTCCAGCTCACAGGTGACCATACCTTGTTCCGCTCTGCCGGCCGTCGTGTAGATCTCGGTCTGAACTCCGTGCGCTTCGAACGCCTTCAGGTAGCGCCGAGCCTGGTCCGACGAGTCGCCCACCAGGACAACTTTTGTGAATAGGGAGCCGAGCAGATCATCCGCTTCGACCTGTGCAGAAGCGCGCGTTGATGCCGTTTCAGCAGAGCTCCTTAAGGTTCCGCCGCACCTATGATGATGCATCGCAGCTTTAGAACTGGGAAATGCGGCTCTCAGGACGCAAAATGTCGGTGCAGATGCGGATGGCTGATGATAAGGAAGTCGGACAACTCACTTGATTGATTTCTGATGATGTTACTAAGCAAGCAACCGGTCGTATAACCTCGAAAGACTCTTCTGCTTATTTATTTTATTACTTTCTCTTTAGCCACATGCTGTGGTGAAACGTTGTAGTTATTGATAGTGGGCATACTTAAAACAGCAGTTAGCACTTTTTAATGTATTTTTAATGTTTAAAGCGTCATGGTCCCTACGTCATTCTCCTGAGGCCGTGTTGTGAGCTTCATGTCAGACAAACGGATCACTAAATTTGTCAAGTTTAATTAACAAGTTGTGAGCTTACTAGTCTATAATGTAAACACCCTATAAAAGTTTTTGTCTTATTTATTATGCGATCATGGTAGAAGCTAATGTTATTCGTCTATTACCAAGGGAATGAAATATTTTGTGTGCCATGAGCATGAGCATCAGAATGCAATTTATAAATTAAATGAGCATTCAATAATGCCTTTTTTTTCTGACGCATCTTTAACTTGACAATGTAGGCGAACTGCCGACTTCGTCATATATCGCTCAGTAGTAGGTGGGTAAGTGATAACGACTGAAGATTTCTGCGCTAAAACCAATTCAGTGTCGAATGCCAAATATTACATCCGCATTCATCGGCAGCACCACTGCCACATTCCATGTCAAACACTGCCAAGCTCTGATGTCAACGACCTTCAATTTCATTTAGGAGAAAAATCGCTATCAAAAGTTTGATAGTCATAGCGCGGCTTCAAAATAACCTTATTTGGGAAGGACCAAGCTTGCTATAGATCTTTCTCTGTGTGCAGGTCTCTTCTTCTTTTTTTGTAGGCCATAAATAAAAAAATCAAACCTTCAAAATAGTCAATAGGACACATTTAAGAATTTTGGGGTAAAATGCAAGGTCTCTTCCTTAGTTGTTCTACCAATTGTAGCTGGCTGACAGTCGTCCAGTAGCGGTTCTCTGGGTGCACTTAAACTATCTTTCTATAGGTTTGAGTGAAGGCTGGCATGTTCTAAGCAAATATATATATATATATATATATATATATATATATATATATATATATATATATATATATATATATATATATATATATATATATATATTCAGTCCTCGACTTGTACTACATCTTCACTGCACTGCAGCATGTGATGCAGTGAAGACTCACTACGAAGCTCTGCTGGAACCTGAGAGCGACAATCATACAAAGCCGCTTTTCTCCCTAACGCAACGGCTCAGCAGTGCATTAGTGGCTGTGACATTCTGCTACAGAGCACGAGGTCATGGGTTCGATTTCCCACTGTGGCACTTTTCGTGTACTTGTTCTCTTGACTTCGCCATATAACTCACGGCTGAACGCATGGTGCAAATCACCATGCCTACGCAAATTTGCACTTTGTTTTTGTCTTTTTTTGCCTCCCTCGGACCAGTAAAGGTACTCACCGTGATTATTCTGACTAAATATTCCGAAACAAATCCCGCTGCATCTCAAGTTAGAAAATAAATTACTCTTTTGCATTAATATGAAAAACAAGAAAGAGATTCATCGGAGGCCGGAGACTTGAAGTGTTGCAATGACATTTCTTGTTCTACAACTGTTAGTTGCGCATTAGTATGAAAACAGTGAACTTCAGGCCTAATTCGCCGATGCCTAAGTACCGTGTCAAATTATGACGACTAGGTTAATTCTGGCAAACCTGTTGATTTTTCTATACTTCACAGTACCTCTATTCCAACGACTAAACTGCTCAAGGTTGTGCTGTTTTCACAAATGACCTTCGAGCAGTCGGCTGTTGCAGTTTTATCAAGCGGAGACAACCTCAGTGTCATACTGGATAATATTGATCACATATTCAGCGTCCGTTCTTAGAGAATGTTCTCATGAATTGAAGCATGACTATCACTGCTACCATTACTTTCTTTTGAGGCGTTGAAGGAAGGATCATAACGCGTTCGCTTTCATTTATGCAGCTTCTGTTTCAGTTTCAACTTTTCCTTCTGTCTTGGCTTTAACGTGTGCAAGCATATGGCAATGAAAAATGACCCCCCCCCGGAAATGCTTACGCTTTTTAGTGCTTGCAGGAGAACGTCGCTCGTCTTGAGGTAGTCTTGCTCCGACGAGGCTTCACCGGGTGTGACGCTGGACAATCCATCGAAGCCGCATGCATACCTGGCATCTGTTGCGAATACAATAATAAGAACTCAGACTCGTCTTACGCCAGATTCTCTTGCAAGCATCATGAGTAGGGCTTGCACCACTAGGCGGCATTTTGTACTTCGGCCTTCACATTGGTTTAGTCGTGATATTGTAACTCTTTGAAGGGACTAAGCCAATATTCATCTGTGGATTCGGTGACGTATACGGTCGTCCATTGTTAGAAAAACACACCTCATTAGTATTCAAGCTCTCATAGCAGCTTCAACATGGCCAGAAATCCCGCAGACTAACTTAATTCGTTAATAATATCCGCATTATCTTTGTAATCTTCATTAGACGTCGTACGCGGCACATTAACAACACAAAGTACACAACATCCATATCCTCGTTGCACTGGCTTGGATGCTAATGACGTATTCCCCATAGAAGTGATCAACCTTGTAAAGTCGGCCACATAACATTACGGGACACGGGATACGCGAAGGAGCTGAATTTCCGCGAAGCTTTTCAGGTCAAAGCTCAAAGCCTTGATTTCAAATAATGAGTGTGTAGTTTCCTTGGTACACGGCCATCCGTTAAATAAGGAGTGTCGCCTTAACAGGGCACAAATTAAAATGTTGCGCAACCCGTGTCTCGCAAAGTTTGTAGCTGACTGTACATGTTAACATGCTGTTGGAACGTATGTACATAGCAGCCATTTAGGCTGCGCCTCGCCGCATAAACTTTGCGGCTCTTGAAGAAAGGACATCAGCATTACAGTACTCATTATAGCTCAATATTTATACAGAGTCCGGTAGAACATTGTTCATCAATATACGCTCAGCGAACCAGTCGCATCAAGCACTCTTTTCCTATGCAAACGAAAAGTTCACGAACTTCCGTTACCTTGAATACACCATACCGCACTACATACCGATGGTGGGACCACCAGTAGGGCGCCTTTCTCGGCCGACGCCGCTGATGATGGACCCCAGTTGGTAGCTTAAGAAAACCGACCCCAGGACGCAGAGGGAGAGCAGCAGGGTCAGTTCCTGCACTGACCGCAGCCGCGGAATGCATGCGACACCTCTTCCCAGCATCTGGAAGCGACAAAGTGGGAGGGAAGCGTGCAGAAGACATTAACATCGGCTATGCAAGGGGATGTTATTTTTCTCTGCAATTACCACTGGGAATTAAAGCAGGGTGGGAAGTACACGTACATAGGTTACAATAGGTTACATACAATAGGCTACAAGTGCAGACTGGAGCAAGTAAATAATAAATAGGACAAACGAAACACATTTCAATGACACATTCAATGAGGAAAACTGCCTACATTGCGCTGAATGAGACACAAATTGTTGTTATTGCAGGTTATAGGACTGAATTGTTTGTTAGACCGTTCCGCTCATTGACAGTTCGCGGAAAGAACGAATATCTTAAACGGTAGTTACTGGTTCTAAAAGGGGTTACAGTCAGTAGGTCCCTTTGCCTGGTAACGTGAAAAAGAGATAATTTTTATGATGTCAATTTTATCGCGTCCTTTAATTGGTTGGTATAGCAATTTTACTCGAGGCATACGATTTCTTTGCGCTAAGCGTTCAAGTTTAGACCTTTCTAATAACCGTGTTACCGAGGTGTGACCGAAATTATCAAAAATTACAGCGAACAGCCCTCTTGCACTGGCTCAAAGTTACCTTGGTTAGTTTTAGTACACGGGTCCCAGATTATACAAGCGTAGTATAACATAGGTAGAATTACAGATTTATAGGCAAGGAGTCTGTGATGTTGGTGTCTCAAAACTTTGCTCACTTTTGTCTGCACAACATCCATTATAACTATTGTTAACCGCAATGGAAGCCAATTAAAGCTGCATTAACTAACAGGGCACACGAATGCTAACACCGCACAGCAAAAAATACGTTGCTTATCAGACAGGAAACAGAACACTCGAAGCGTTTGATGGCACAGAGTCGTCAAGCGTGGCATTGTAAAAAAACTGCAGAAATCGGCAGCAAAGGTTAAGCTCAGTATATATTGAGCAGAGATGCTGATGGTCTCTATATATGTTCAGAAAGCAACAAAGCATGCGCTTGCACTACTGTAGTGTTGTGGAAACGAAATAGTGCTTGCTTACCAGTTTCATTTTTGCTTTCGGCTTCATGTAGACTGCCAGCTACTACGCCGTAATCTAAGTTGTAAGAAAAAGCCGCCTGTAATGGGAAAAAAAAAAGACATCAAAATTTTAGTTTTTTTGTTTAGTTATTTTATGCAAAGTTAAGAAAAAGAATGCAGGGCATTACTTAACCGTGCGCTAATCGTTGACTAATTCACCAACAGTCAGCAAGGTCGAGATTTCATTACCTATACAGGAGGCTTTGTCAAGAACGAAACTCGGCACCCGACGCTTTTCAGTATCTTCAAATGGATACTGTCTAGCAGTAAAAACCGTCGTGAATCAAAGGACATTTACGCCGCGCCGATTGAAGTAAACGCGTACCATTTTTAATATTTGTCACCTAGTCCAGCCTACACAGCCACATTTAGCGCACACTCGTATACGTAGGAGCGCCTGTCCAGCCTTGATCGCTTTCTGCCAGACTATTAACCAATCTTCTTCTCCCCTTTCAGCCAATAGAATTTACTGTTTATTTTTTTGTACCCTTTAGAATTTCGCACATATGTCCTTCACCATATACGCATGACTGCCGGTACTGAAACAGATAACTCTGCCACCAGTTTTCAGGGCAGCGCCGTCACTAGCTGTGGACTTTCTTCATTCAACAGGGCTTGCTTGTAATAATATGCTATAATAGGTGTGGGTGTATCAAGGACTGCACAAGGTGTAAGGCATCGGCAACATTGAAGCCATGTTGTTGGTTAGAGACCCGCCAACAGATATGCATGGTTTGGTTAGATTAGGTGGTGAGTTAGCGAAAGGTATGCGTCCCGTTGACATTGGTTTGTAAGATGAAACCAAGCACCCCTACGGACGATTCCCGCGGAGCTGACTTCGCATCTGTTGTTACGGCAGATCTGTATGCCCGCGAGCGTCTTATGTGACAAGCATCTCCGACGTGTTAGGGGATCGTGTGAGACCTCCACGCCGGGCATTTTGCTCGGTGGTGGTAACTGATTTCTACAAATGGGTTTCAGCGTGTCTGAGAAAGCGTGACGAATACGCGAGTTCTGATCGAGTTGGGGCGCCTAGCTATGATTCGCGGGCGTTTTGCGCCATCATACCATGAGTGTCGAAGCGGCACGAAGACGCCGCGCCGTCGAAACGCCCGAGAGACGCGCTGCCCTTTCGGAAGCACGGAGATGGCCGAGTCGCTGGCACGAAGAAAGAGAACGGCTGACGAACGAGAGCGACAAGTCTTGTTGCGTGGGCGATTTAGTAGCTGAAACGTCGTGCATACTCAACGAGATGTCTTTGTGCGCACTGGTGCGCGACTCACGTGGCACTTGAGCGGATGGCATGTGCTGCAGTCGGTGGTCGGTCGGTGCTTAGGAATGAATCAAAATGAGTATACATTACATGGACCATCACCAGGACCAACAACGGACTAAAGGACGAACGGATCGCAAATAGAGACACAAAGAGCGACATCGACATGTAGAGGTACTAAAACCCCGTCTGTTTTCGCATAAAAATCGCTGAAGTGTGCCATGATGATGATGATGATGATGAAGCCTCAATTAATGAGGAGCACCCCCTTTTCTTTCTTTTCCTTTCACATTTCTTTTCTTTAGCTGGCAGCCATGAGTTCCAGTTTCAATATATATTGCTTTTTTCTTTCACACATCCACTCTTTTTTTTTTCGTCTTACTTAAGAAATTACATTTTCGAAGTACAAGATCAACCAACCAGTTTTCCAAGTGGAAGAAGTAGTGCAAATACAGCACGCGCCTCACGCGCACAACGAGCGCCTTGCGCAGCATGCTGACGCGTTCGACAGGCCGCCATTTCTTCATTGGTTCCGGTCGCGACTGACGTCCCTCTACGCTCCTTTCGGACGAGGTTAAACCTACGGACAAGACCAGGCAGCCCAGCGAGCATCCCTACACGACCGCAGTGCCGAAGAAAGAAGATAAAGTCTCCAACATGGTCCACAATCCTTCGCTCAATTGCACCCAGCAGCAGCAGCAGCAGCAGCAGCCAGTTGCTGCCGGATATGGTGCAAGGCTCGTGCAAGAGAAGCCGGTTACCGGGTTGATGGGTGCAAGAACGTCAGAGGACGTCGCCGTATCGAAATCAACCAAAACGAGACTGGCGAAGAACGCGACGCTTAGGGATTTAACCGCCATGGCCTCTCGACGAACCGGGAACGCGGTTGCTGCCACGTCACTCGATAACGACGTTGACGATGACGGCGGAGCCGGACCTGCGCGTGAAGCTTCCTCCCGGAAGAGAACCCATGCGGCAACCTCTAAAGGCACCTCCGACTCGAACGCTACCAGGGCGAGGTCATCAAAGTCGGCTACGCCAAGGGACACAGCCACCACGAGTTCGCGGAAGGCGAGAATGGGCCCACATGCACCGCCATACGAAAAGTACGTGGACAGCGGTGGCACCAAATCTGCGAAAGAGGCTCCCTCCCCGAGGCGGACCCGTGCGGTAACCTCTAAAGGCGTCTCCGACTCGAACGCTACCAGGGCGAGGTCATCGAAGTCGGCTACGCCGAGGGGCACAACCGCCACGAGTTCGCGGAAGGCGAGAACGGCCTCAGATGCACCGCCAGCCGAAAAGTACGTGGACGGCGGTGGCACCAGATCTGCGCAAGAGGCTCCCTACCCGAGGCGGACCCGTGCGGTAACCTCTAAAGGCGTCTCCGACTCGAACGCTACCAGGGCGAGGTCATCGAAGTCGGCTACGCCGAGGGGCACAACCACCACGGGTTCGCAGAAGGCGAGAACGCCCTCAGATGCACCTCCAGTGAGAGAGTTCGTGGACGCCGGTGGCATAAGATCTGCACACGTGGCTTTGTCCCTGAGGCGGACCCGTGCGGTAACCTCTAAAGGCGTCTCCGACTCGAACGCTACCAGGGCGAGGCCATCGAAGTCGGCGACACCCGCAGATACCACCGCCACGATTCCGCAGAAGGCAAGAAAAGCACCAGATGCACCGCCACCGGTAAAGTACATGCACGACGGCGGTGCCACATGTGGTCACGAGGATTCCTCCGCGAGGTGGACCCATGCGACAACCTGTACAGGCGTCGCCGACTCGAACGCCACCAGGGAGATTTCAGCGAAGCCCGCGAAGCCCACTACATCCAAGAACGCCACCACCACGACTTCTTGGAGAGCGAGTAAGGCCTCAGACGCACCGCCACGCGCACACGTCTTCAACGACGGCGACGCCCTAGCTGCGCATGAGGCTTTCTCCTCTAGGACGACGCGGGCAGGAACCTCTGATGGCGTCACGCACTCTCACGTTTCCGAGGAGGGGTCAGCGAAGCTGGCGATGCCCATGATCGCCACCGCCGCAACAACGCCGTGCACCGGAGACGTTGTCGATGGCCTGCAGCCTAAGAGTGCAGCCAAAGCCGAAGAACTCGGAGAACCGTCAAGCGAGGCCCCTAGTTGGGGCCGGAGCAGAACCGGAGCACGGAGGCTCTTCTCGTCGCTGGGGCTTCGAACCATCGACATCGTTCACGGAGCCGCTTTGCTGACGGCAGCGGAGGAGGTGCGAGGAAGCAGAGGGAGAAAGCGGTGACAGGTGCCGTAACGCGTCCGACGGCGCCTGCGACCTGCTGCCGAAGAGCACGACTGACTAAAGCAGAGAGACCGATGCTGCGGCAGCGCTTCCGGTCGCAGACGCGGAAGGAATAAGCGCGAAAGTGGAAGCCTCCCGCGCAGGACGAAGAGTGTCTTCGCCCAGGCCACCGTAGACGCCGAGCGCTGCACCAAGCGCCGCGTCCGCGCCGATAGACATTCGGCGTTGAGCTTTCTTGCAGGCCGTCGCTTGTACGAGGAAGTGGCGCCACATACGCCACACCGCACCTGTGGCTTTTATGTGCGGAACTGATGCGGAGCGCCGTACATGTATTTTGCAAGCCTCCTACGTTACGGGGACGGCGCGGAGACTTGTTATGCACATATTGTGTCTAATGCGCTTTATTTGATGTTTTATAAATCATTTATATTGATGGCTATCTAGGTGTCCACGTGGCTTCATTATAATACTGGGGCACTCTTCTTCGCTCTCAGAAATGAAAATTACATGTTTACTGAGGTTAATAATCTCGCGTTAAAACCTCTTTCAGCGGAACTGGTTGTATCACGGATGCAAAATTATGTATTTGGCGTTTGATGCAATTATTTTTTGCTTATTTAGATATTCTATACAAACCCTTAATTATAGTGTAATTTACTTCTCGCCAACAGTGAATCTCGGCCTCATCATGGTGCTTCCATTTCATATCGACGTTAAAATCCCTTCGTGGTCAAGTTTAATCCTGAGTCTCCCCCTACGGCATGCCTCATAATAAAATCGTGGTTTTGCCACTTGAAACCCTGGGACTCAATTTTGACGCAATAGCATTTGTTTACTCTTAATATCGTTTGCCTCGTGCCTCCAGCAGTAATACAGCCCGCGATTCAAAGCTTATAATGCATTGTATTGGAACGTACCTTGGTTGGCCTAAAGTTTATTCTGAGAAAGCGTGGTCATAGTTGAAAGATCGCGGCCAAATTGACAGGAAACGTAGTGAAGGAGAATCGCTGTCAGGCGCGTCACTGCGTGTGCTTGCAGTTTTATTCCACATCTCAGTTTCATTTAGCTTTTTTTGTCTATACTCTCCCATGATTGGAATGGTGACTGCCTGCTGCTGGGTCGGCCGGTATCCCGGTGTAATCTCGGTGTATCTCTGCGTAATTAAGGGATCATTTCCTGCTTCAGTGTGGGCTCACAGGTATTACTAAATCGCACCGACCTATTAATGATATACATTCTTCTATTGAATGGGTGTTTTAATCGGATAACAATTACGCGTACACTCGAGGTGCACTCGCGCCATCGGCGCCGGCATCGTACTGTTCTGGTATTGATGGCGCATGCTCGACCCGCGCGTGGAGCTGGGCCTTCCAGAGACGCGCAGCGGGTTTGGCTGAGAAAACGACGAAGCCAAGTGGACCAAACGTCACGCTGCCGCAGCCAAGAGGGCAGCGTTCTTGCTTCCACTGCAAGCGAGCGCGTTGTGCTCAAACGCGTTATTAACGTTCCTCCCGAGGATCTGTGTACATGCCACAACAGTGGTGTCGCAAACTGGCCTTAGCAGAATGGATTGTAAACGACAAGCGAAATATAATCTAAATCTTTAATTGGACGCTTACGAACGCCGACGGTTTTCCGCCGCTCTCATCTCATGCGCCATATCAGCGACGCCTCCAACGCCACTCGCAATCCTCATCTCGCCGGCGTTGTGAGACGCCTGGTATCTGTCAAGGTGCTGTTCTTGCTGCGCTGCACCAGTGTTGTGTCGCATGCTGCAAACGCAATGCCATGTCGCAATGGTATTTAACTGAGCTAGTTGGTTCGTAGTTAAGACGTACGAGTTCTGAACAGCTGAACTAAAAAACGAAAGGACTAAGGAAGACGGACAAGGACGGTGCTGTACTAACAACTTGACCTTTGTCTGTCTTCCTTAGTCCCTTGTTTTACAGTTCAGCTGTTCAAAATGCGTTTTCGCCCTGTGGCCTTCGTGCATTCTTAGAACACTGTGCGAGGCCCTCGGGCGCAACGCTAAACCTTGCTGTCACTTTCAACGCGTCGTCCTGCGGGCGAAACTGCTAAATGTTTTACCTGATATTCCTGGATTTAGGCATGAGGCGGCGTGCCAATGGGTGCGTGCACATTCTTGGTCCATCTCCCAAAATGGCCATTTGCCACCGTGACACAATAGGTACAGAATCCTTAAATGTACCTGTAGATATGCGTGCTACTTCTCTGTGCATACGCCAGTCATCGCCATTCTTCCCTCGAGAAGCATCGTGCATCGCCGTGACGTCGCTGCGTAGTCGTCTCACACACCGTACGTATCCACCTGATTTGGTGTTTGCACTTTGACATAGCTTGTGAGCGGTCAAGGTATTAACATGAAAACTGTACGGGATTGAAGTTGTGAGCTTCGTGGTGGACGAACATAAGCATTGCATGAGGTTGTACGTCGCGTACATAGGATGAAAGTAAACACGCTTTTACTCGTCGCCGTTAGTTGTTTAGGATTTAACTAACCCGCTTTACTAAAGCATCGCTTGTCGTTGGTTTCAACATGCGTGCTGGATCTGCATGTATTTCTTTAATTCCTTGTCTTCGTTTCGTTCCTCGCGTTTTATAGCAATTTCCATTTCCCGAATAACAGGACAGCCAACCGGACAGCTACTCCCTCTTCGGACCCTCTCACCTTTGTGGATATTACCCCCGAGTTTATGAGGGTTCCAGGCACACGGCGCATATTCTATTAAAGCGAAGCATTCATTTTCTCCCCTGCCCTCTCCCCCCAGTCGCGTCGAATAAGGTTTGGGTGACGGGCACGAGCAGCGGACTCCGATCGGAACGTCATTTCTGATACAGCTCAAGGCGCTTTAACCATCATCTGTCATCGGTTTGGAAAGGCTGCCCTGCTTTGTCCGGGGCGCCTGCACATCATGGCCCTGAATACCCACGCCTTCGCCGCTCCTGTGACCGTAACGGGCCATTATCGGCATCCCCGAGCCAAGGGGCTGTATACAAAACCTCGTCGATGAGACCGAGCCGTCGACCGGGCATGCTTAGATGGCTTCGTCGAAAATTCTCCCCTAGCATATGTCAGTACAGTACAGTGAACCTAGCCACAATGAACCCTGTCAGACGGGGAAAAGACTATAGAAGCCACGTCCACGGTGAGGCCAGAAATTAACGATTCACCGTTGCGGACTCATACTGGGCCTTGTGGGTTGCTTGTATAACTCCCCTCAGAGAGATTGCGCAGAAATGGACGGCAGTCCCTCTCTACAGTGGACAAGAGTTGCACAGCAGTTTTTTTTTTTTTCTGAAGACGTTCTAAATATTCTCGACGACGCTCCGTTGAGAACAAAAGAGGAATATAGATGCTATCGGCTTGAACCCCAACGGCGGTAACACGTGATTACGAAGATAAAGAGTTTATTGGTCGATAATTTTACCAGGAGGCGCTCCGATATTTTCCAGTTTCTAGATACCATGCCTCTTGGATGGAAGTTTTCGAAATCGAAACAAGAAAATTTGTACGTAACGTTATTTATGTTGCCGTGCAAAGTGTCGAAAATTGCTGGATTTTGTTAGCTGTGTGCAACGAACTAATTGGGCAGATTTGCGAAGTCACCCTTGTTCTTCTTCCAAGCGTTTAATCAAGCAACAATAAAACCAGAGGCATCTTGCCAATGCATGCAGTGAAACATTTGTACAAGAAACACGCTTCCCCATTGCGCGCGAACTTTTGCCTAAATTGATTAGTATTCTTGCCAGGCTCTTGAAGTTACGATAATTGTTAGCGCAAAACTCTTCAAACGTGAGGCAGGTCTTTAGCCTTCCTCGATTGGTTCGCGCTACTGAATTCACCTAGTCGTGTTGCGACATTGTCGTGTCAAAGTCGTGTTGCAACGTAGATTATACTTCGTAATGTGCCACATTCTGGCAACATCACTTGCATGCCGAGCAAGTGATAAGTGATCCAGGAACGAACGAACATGTTGAGACATGCACGAAGTTAATTCAACCATTACGGAGTTCAAGAAACGTGGCCGACTCGATCGTGGGGTTGTGACTTCCATGCTTACGCGTGGGGGCACTGCACATCCTTGGGCGGTCATACTAAAATCCGCTGCATCCAACTTAAAGCGTGTCTACAGCTTTGCCAGATGATGACCGTTACGAGGCTTATTTTCAATGCTTCTTTTATCACCTTTCAGATGTATCGCTCATCCCGAAGCTGCTATGATAGCATGGACGCACGCATCATCGCACGCGTCATGGAGCCCAAGGTTAATCTCAAAAGCTGAAACTTCTTATGTGACGCTAAAATTATAACGTTCGGAAAATATCCTAAAAAAATTAGACAGCTGAAAGTTATTTTTGCTCAGACCAGTGCTAGAAAGATGATGCGACCAGCTTATACGCGTGCCGAACAGCATGTATTAGATTTGCTTCCATACAATTTTTGTTCACTCCCCTTGGTACGACCCCGTAAACACGATAACGCTCTTCGGCCGTCAGTATGACCGCCTCTCATCGTTTGGTAATGCGCGCCGTTTTCTTTTTAATACGGTATTTAACCACTGTTCTTTAGTACGTATTTTCTTCTACTAAAGGCGCTGTTTCGATGGGGACAACTTGATGACATCAGTTTATTACGTGAGTTATAAGCATAATGTCGAACGAAAGCAGCTATAAAAATAAACCAATTTTGTGGAGGCCACGCTGCCTCTCGCCTAGTTCGTACTAGCGTTGGCTGTTTTGAAACAAGCCGATCGCTCGCGTTTGTTTGGCCAAGTCCCTTTCCCGTGAACGTTTCCGGCAAGAGTGACGCTTCCAAGAAGCGAGTACGAAAAAATAAGCCGTCAAGTTTGTTGCCACATGCTGGGTACGAGGGGTGGAAACGCCTTGGTTGCGGGGCTTAGCACGTTCTCCTCTTGACCCCAAAACGATGGGTGATGGGATCAATGAACGCATGTGCCACGGCTTTCAGCTTTAAATGCGAGACCGTGCCGATGTACACCATGGACCCGACAGCTTTCTGCGTCCTCCGTGTTTATAAACACTGCGCTTAAACAGCGACCCTGACGTGGGCCTCTCTCTCTCTCTCTCTCTCTCTCTCTCTCAGTATTCGTGCACGCCCTTGTGAGCGTGCTTGCTTGCGTCAGTTGACGCGCCTGCTCGCAACATTTGGCTTATGACTGAACTCCCGTTCCCAGGGAGGCGGAGGAGGAGGAGGAAAAAAACTTTATTTAGGAAAAAACTTTGCTTCCCAAGGACAAGCATACAGAAACAACCGAATAACTAATGCACCGGAAATTTTAACGGATGCTCAAAGAGATGAGTGACGCGTGTAAGAAGCAAGCGTGAAGTAGATGCCCCTGTCCGCCAACTTCTCTGCGCAGACAAGCGACGACACACGTTCCTGAGCTGCTCGGATAAGAGCAATGAGCGGAGACAGAACTGTATGCCCTCCTGCCTTTCAATGACCGCCATAAAGTTTGCGCGAATTAAACGCACCGCAATTTACGCGCGAGTCTTGGGTGCGCATGATGCTTTGTACGTGCGAACTATGCGGTGCTACGTCCCTACCCCGAACGTGGAGACGAGGCCTTCATATATGCAGACAAGTGTGTGTGCGTGTGAGTGGTTTTAAAGGAGAAAGTGAAAAGTACAGCGCCGTTACTGCCTCTCGTGCGAGGGCACCTCCACAGCGCTGTACGGGAAGAGGAAAGGGATAAATAGAGTAGGGGAGAAAGAATGGTGGCGATAGGGGAGGGGAGCCGAGCGGTAAGGCGGCAAGCGTTCATGGGGCGGGCAGTGTGTCCCACATTACGCTTCCGCTGTGCTGTAGGCTGAAGAACGAGATGCGAGGGTGAGCGAGCGCGGCGTGTCTGACATGTGGGTCCCACCTGAAAAGGGCGCAACATCTGGAGACGGAGGTGCTTCTTCTCTGTGTGTTCCTTCCCATCTATCGCTGCGATACACGCGTGACATTTGGAGTTTCCCGCACGGAGTGTATAGCCACGTTTATCGCATGCCCCGTGATGTGCCGGAAGTGCAACAGACTAAAGGGAGGCCAAAAAAGGATGATAAAACCTGCAATATTTGATCCGCACTACGAGGATGGTTGCTTCAACTTGCGCTTTTCACCGTATACATATTCGCCGTCACAAAATGTTCGTGATGTTTTTCTCTGGAAATTGGTGTTATGTTCGTCTGGCGTAAGCCTTAAGTTATATTCTGAGAAAGAAAGAAAGAAAGAAAGAAAGAAAGAAGGAAAGAACGAAAGAAAGAAAGAAAGAAAGAAAGAAAGAAAGAAAGAAAGAAAGACCAAACCAATACACGGCATGATTTCGGGCGTCTTTACGCGACAGCAATGGCCGTTGGACAACTAAGCACAATATACATGTATGTACAGCCTCTCGCATTTTTAACTATGTCGCACGAGCGTCCATCACGCGTCATTTTAGCACTTTAAAGCGGGATCGGCAAAAGTACTTTCAGGCCCACTAAGCACCCTCCTGTGCAATCGTCGTCTAATACGATGTTCCCTTGAGCATGACGCAGGACTATATTATGGTGACCTCGCGCGATATAGTTAAAAATGTGGGAGGCTGTATACATAGGTCCGCTGTACTCTCTCATCATGGCCGTCAAACCAGTAAGAAACCTGCATGTGCATAACTTGAATGTGCTCATTATCATCATCACATGTCGTTATTTTTTCCTTTTTTGCGTCTGTTTTTGCGCAGATAAGCAGACCTTCTTCGGGCGAACCTCCCCGCTTGTTTCCCGCTAAAGTGCTCTCTCTCTCTCTCTCTCTCTCTCTCTCTCTCTCTCTCTCTCTCTCTCCCACTGAAGTGTCATATCAGCGACCTCGGGTTTGTTGCCGGTTAGGTGTTTTCTTTGGAAGAGGGCTATGTACTGCGCTTACGAAACGAGGACCACTTCCAAGTTCGCGTAGGTATTAACTGGCCGCTTTTTAAGACAAACACCTCTTCTCGTCTCTCTTACGTAAAGAAAGCAAACAGAGCAGAAATGTAGTGACATGCCTCGTACGCAAAGCATGACGTTACCAGCTTTGGCAGTCGTCTCTGCCATACTCCTGCGTTGATACATTTCTCCCGTTGCAGAAGCCCGCCTATCGACACCTGCATTAAATCTCCTATCGCTTAATCCCCCGGTTTAGGAGATTCTTCGAACTCCTCCTTTTACTATCTCCCACATGAAAAGAAAAACAAAACTACTTTCAGGCATTTCACTAGCATTTAGCGCAATGTTATCGCTTACTAATGTGGGGCGTAGTAAATGTCGCGTACTGCCGGTAAAAAAGAAGGCCGTTGAACTCCACCTGTCGTCGCGTCGTCATGCACGCAACACCTTCTCAATGAAAAGCTGGACAAAATGGTTAGACTGCAGCCCCCTCAAATAAAGAAAAAGGAAAGAAAAAGAGCACGGTTTCAAATCCAAGCACGGAGTTTCAACATTTCGTCGGCTCTCTCAGCATTGGGGGCTCTATAATCCGGGCCGCCTGTGCTATATACTATAGTATGCTCTAAACCTTTCCACGAAGCTTATGGTCTTGCGGCTTTTTCGCACACCCCCGCCGTCGAAAAGAAACTAACACCAGATCACTCTCTTATCCTCCAGAGCTACAGTCTGAGCCCCCTTGGCTTTCTTTCGGGCTCGCTTTCTTCCTTTTATCTACGTCATCGCCGCGCATCTTGAAGGACGCGTTTCGAAAGAATGAAAAGCTTTCTGCGCTCGGGGCGACCACTTCTCACGAACGACGTCGTGCCAACCATTATTGCCTTCTTCGTGTTTGTTTTGTTTTGTTTTTCCCAGAATTTTTACGCTGCACCCTGTGTTTATACAGACTCTGTGCAGAGGCTTTTAGCTCAAGCCGTTCGTGGGCGGCTCGTTCCAAGTGGTGCGGCTTGCCTTATGAGAGCCGCTATCTGGTTCGAGAAAGGGATGGCCCACTTGAGGAACGTCCGTGCTTCCCTCAGCCCTTCGTCCCTACATTTACGTTGTGTGGTTTGAAGCTTAGTTTTCCTGGATATCGGCTCGTTTCGTCATCTCATGCGTTCCGCCCTTTGAAATTTTACGCGGATATATGTTTACTCTCCAACTGTATTGAAGTCCGCATCTCGCGAAAGGAGCTTATTTTTCTCCCAGTGGCAAAGATATTTTCGGTGTAGCCATCAATGTGTGGTATGCGCCGACCGTTTAAGTGTTGTTGTTTGTGACGTCTGCCTTCTGTCGTTATAACGCGGCGGAGGGCCTACCAAAACAATGCTAGAAATTGAACGTTTGCACCAGTGGTATAAACGTTGTTTTGATAATGAAAAAAAAAACTGAAATTCGCTTTTGTTCACTGCTTGCTTTTTGATGGGACGGGGCATGTTCGTTGCTTGCTTTTTTATAGGACAGGGTAGTGTTGATTTACCTGTGTTTTGAGACAGGCCGGCTCTTATATGGCCAGTTTTTTTTTTATATACGTTATGAGTTTTTTAAAAGAGCCAATACCAACAAGAAGAAAATTACGTGGTAGGTGGCTGCTTGTGCAGAAATGAGGACAGAGAATGCCGTGATTGTGTCGGGATATTTATAAATACAATGATGGTGCGACAGTAACATGGCTCTCTGATTAAAAAACTAATCTAAACAAAGCATGTTACGTTCCCTATGCGCTCCGCTATGCCATTCAATGAAAATGCGAAGAAATGTCAGCGTACAGTCAATGCGTAATCTTTGGTCTCCCTGCTAGTGCAACAATGACGACAAAATAGTGAGAAAGTGTCTGCACAAACACTAACTATCGTCGCTTTCCTCTGATAGTAGCCTTACTCGGAAGGTTGAAAGATATTACTGCAGGTATCACTGCACTTGCTCGGTACTAAAAGGCAATTAAGAAAAATATTATGGGGCTTTACGTGCCAAAACCACTTTCTGATTATGAGGCACGCCGTAGTGGAGGACTCCGGAAATTTCGACCACCCGGGGTTCTTTAACGGTAAAAGGCAATGAAGTCTGTCGCAATTTGCTTGTTCTCTATGCTTGTGCACAAAGATTAAAGCCACGTTGAGCTGTAACACCAATAAGATCGCTCAATTTATCATTACTGCATAGAATTAGAACCTTCAGCGACGCAGACACAACGTAAGCTTTCAACAATCTGAACCAACCGCCGATTTCCGTCTGCTCTTAGTTCTTTCTACTTTCGTGCGACAGTATATCCTTCGAGCGCATCGGTACAACAAACTTATCAGGGAGCAAAATATTCAGAACAATTACCTCATACACAATCACTTAGCGTCTTCATCGAGACCACGAAGGACTCTTGAACCGAACGAATTCGAACAGAATCTTACCAAACTTATTTTGTCTTGTCTCGGCGTCGAAGTCACCGCTTGGTTGAGTCACGCCTCGCCAGCCCCGTCCGTCGACGCAAGGAGCGCGAGTTGCTCCCAGATTTCCCAGCCGGGACGACGATCCACCCCGCCGCAACCTCCGGACCGCAGAGGCGCGAAAATCACAGGCCACGAATCAGAGGCGACGCCGCCAACTCGAGCGAGGAAAAGCTCCCGTTCGAAGCCCCCCCACCGGAGCGGCAGCGGTCGCCGAAGAACAGCCTCCAAGAGAGGCGCTGGAGAGAGACACTCGCCGCTCCGGCTGCTCCGTCTGCTCCCGAGGATCATCTGCATCCGGGATGCTCGATAGCGGAGTTGGGTTGTTGGGCGCCCCCCTCCCTCCCCCACTTTCCCCTCGTCTTCTCTTTCTTCCTTCTCTGGAAGCCCCGTTATCCTTCCCGCGAGAGGGAGAAGCAGCGCCCCCTTACACTCCTCCTCCTCCTGCCCCTCTCGCTCAATCGCGATGCCTCTCCTTCCGTGCTCAGTGCCGCGCGACGGGGGAGCTTCGTATTCTGCCGTTCGCCCACCTCTCTGTGAAACACGCTGGAACTGCAATGAATGCGCCACAACTTATTCTTGTGAACGTAAGCACGTTCAAGAGTGAACTTAGTGATTGGAATTTTAATTCCATCATGTGGAAATTAGGTTTTTGCATGCGTACAAAGAGGACTGATATTGTGTCCGATTCGCTACCCTACCCTGATTAAGTGAAAAGGGGTTAGGAAGAGAGAGAAACAAATTACCATGATTGAACGCGGGTAAACAAAGTTTGTCGAGCGATAGTTCGGTTTGCTTGCTTTGGGAAAGGACGAGACCATTGGTTTGCAGAGATTTAAATTTTGTGGCAGCAGCTACCGCATCTACAAATGCACCACAAGACAACACCGAGAAGCTGCTAAGCGCCGTCGGCGCTCTCAGCGCGATCGCGAAGTGAACGTGGATGCAGCCAGCGCCTCTGGTGGTGACGGCGCGAAAGACTGACCTTGAGTCGCTGTTCGTTTACACTCCACAGCGCATTAGAAGGGTTGTTAAAGTCCCACTTTTACCTTCGCTGATCTTGAAGACCAGGTTTACGGAACCAGGCGTTTCCTGGGTTTGTACATGGAGTAGTAGAGCTATCACTTTAAAGAACAATGTGTTTACCCAAGAGGATGCACCGCATACAGGGTCCTGTATATTTCGTGGCACGTGTTCTAAAGAAGATTTTCCGCTCATCGCTGCACTGTTTTTCAAATTTTGCAGAACGATCGCATTTTGGCGTCGCGCTCGCACGCAGCGAAATATTCAGGACCCTGTATTATTCAGCTCCGCGCTCGAAGGACTTGCTGAACGCTTAATGAGCAAGATTCACCTATCAGTATACGTCGATGGCAATCGCGTGAGTACCACTGAGGTGATTCTGCCCTCAGCGGCGGGCAAGGCTTCACTGGGCCGAATTCCTGACTGCGTCTTAGCCGAGTAAGATGCCTCTGCGCGTCCACTAAAAGCGAGCATTTCGTGGCATTATCCCACAATAATCACGCCTTTTCTACCAACGCAGGCATTTGAACTTTGTTAATTCGCTTTGAAAAAGCATTTGCCATCGTTGTCTGTCTGTTTCTCTCTCTCTCTCTCTCTCTGCATGTGTGTGTGTGTGTGCGTGTGTGTGTGTGTGTGTGTGTGTGTGCGCGCGTGCGTGCGTGCGTGCGTGCGTGCGTGCGTGCGTGCGTGTGTGCGTGTGTGCGTGCGCGCGCGTGTGTGTGTGTGTGTGTGTGTGTGTGTGTGTGTGTGTGTGTGTGTGTGTGTGTGTGTGTGTGTGTGTGTGTGTGTGTGTGTGTGTGTGTGTGTGTGTGTGTGTGTGTGTGTGTGTGTGTGTGTGTGTGTGTGTGTGTGTGTGTGTGTGTGTGTCGATATCACGTGCCCTAGCCAGCCGGATGGATCACCGGTCCACTTAGAGATAAGTTTCCAATTTCGTCACTGAAGGACAGGTCTCTTAGTAGCCCGGTAAAAAGTACTGGAAGCATTTACACAAAAAACAGAACCCCAAAAAGACGAGTTTGCGCTTTAACAGGCGCACAGGGCTTAATTGGACCCCCGCGTCTCCTTTACCGTAAAGTCACGACACCGGGAAAAGGAAATCGGTGTCGCCGGCTCCAATCACGTCCTCTAGTCGTGAGCGAGTGGGGCTCGCGGTGGTGCCACGGTCACGCCAAAACTACTTCTTCCGTCGCTTGGCGTAACCACTTGCGCGACCTTTAGCGACAGCGTCTGCGGCATCGGTCCTCTGGGATGGCGCGTCCTTCTAACGAGCTCAATTTACAGCTTCGCTGAAAGCAAACGACCAAACCGTGACGGTGGCTTCCCGGCGCCAAGACCGTTAAGTCTTCGGGAAAACGCCACCAATGGAATTTGTTTTTGTTGTTCTAGTTCGTTCGCTTCCTTGTCCTGCAGTACCTAGAAGCGGTGATGCCAAACTAGAATAATATTATTGCCAAAAGCGTTATATGCCTCATTACGCGAAAATCCGTCGTAGTCAGCGTGACAGAATGATGGTACTAAGTATAGCCGACGGCCAAAGAGGAAAAACATGTAATAGATACTCGGATCTACGTCAAATATCTTAGGGAGGCTCTTGTAAACAAAAGGTAAATAATGCCTTTTAAAAGAAAACTTGATAAATTTCTGTCTGGGTAGGAGTCGAACCCTAGGCCTTGCGGGGTGCGAGACGAACACGGTTCCCCGACGCCATGGTGGCTTTATTTTCTTTATTACCGTCATTACATCACTACCTAAACACGTACAAAGCAGGTCACTTGGTGCAGAAAAATAATTTTACATCATTTTTAGAGACTGTACAGATTTAAAAGGCTCTCAAAGATGGATATCACAGTCATCAAACTGTCAAGCTCCTGAAGCCACTTTGGCGGTTCAGTCATGTGCTTGAGGGCATCACGCGTGTACCTAAGACTTTCACTTAGGTGTTCCCTCGCGGGCCTTTCATCTACGCGGGCATTCCTGACATACATGCGCGTTTCCCACACGCTGCTCATACACAAAAGCATCATCAAGTCAGCCGGCACACCCCCTGTGTCTGCGCATGGTAAGAACCGAATACCGAAAGGACTTAACGGCAGTTCTTTCTTCAGAGTTCGTTTGAGAACATCCCACAAGAAAACGGAGTCATGGCAATCCAACAAGATGTGCTCAATAGTTTCAGGTTTCTTACGTATGATGCAGTTGACAGACCGTGGAACAATGAAGCCCTTGGTGCCTCCGTGGTTCTGGCTGACTGAAGGCGTGCTTAGTGCATGTGTGTTTGCACACGTCACGTCGCAGCCACATGGCTGACAAAAGGTGTCGCCTAGTGCATGCGTCATTAGTCATGTGACGGTGGAGCCAATGGGGAGGAGATGGCGCCACGTGATGAGCGCATAACAGGAGCTCGTTAATGGCGTTCCGAGGTCCAGAAACGCTATAATGGTTTCGCATTCCCACGCGTAAGTAGTCTGAAGTGTCTCTGCCGAAATTTTTTTTTTAATGCGTATCTGAATCGTGCGATCTCGTTCAATTCCCACCCGTGCCTTATGTAAACTAAAACCAGTCACCAAAACGAAGAAAATAGGCGGGACCAAATTGAGGATAGCGAGAATGTATTACCATACCGTATGTGAACAAGAACACGACTGCTCGCAAGCAAAGAATACGTGCCCTAGTTTTTATTTTTTGCTATATTTCGAGTTTCGGAACTACTGCATTTCAGAAAATGGAACGTTGCTTTTTCTTTTTCTTTTTTGCTGTCTAGGAGCCCTTTCACAAAATTGAAGACAATCATTCTTAAACTAATTCTCGTGGCAAAACGTATTATTGAAGCAAGTGTACACGTGGCCGTCTGTGTGCTAGGAAAGGTGAACGTGTTTTCGAAGCGCTCGTTTCGCGAAAATGCGTTTTTTTTTTTTTTTTACCCTCAAGGCTAGATGTGCTTCTGTCGGTTTTCTGTGGGGCCTGTGACGTTGCTGCAAACGGCCAATTCTGAGAAATACAGCGCAATGAAACACTAGCACAGGCAGGATTAGAGTTGTTTCTGTCAGCGCTCCAATATTGTATGAAGGTTTCCGTTTGCCGCGTCCTGCTTTAATTTTTGCTTCGTTCACTGTTTGTTTAACATTTTCTATCAGTGGGGGTGTTAAAATGTAATCATTTGTATGACGAAGTTTATATACTGTGCCTTTTGTTTGTATTGCCCACCGCTAGACGGTGGCCCACGATCAGCGAGCGCTCATGATAAAGACGGTTCATAATCGAGCGAGCGAAGAGCGTGACAGTAAAAGTGCTTCCAGCGAACGTCGGTAGCCTTCGTTTTCGCCTCGCCCCTATATACACTGCCTATTATTTTATTATTTTTTTAGACCATACAAAGTACGCTGGGAGATTACGCTGCCCAGCTGTGCCCAACTCTGGGCTCTCCAGGGGGCCGAGGAAGCTGCCAGAGCTCAAGGGCTCATGGCCGACGCCGAGGCAGGGATATTCGGCCAATCTCCGAATAACTCGCCGGATCTTTCAATAGAGTTATTCTTCTTCTTCTCCATACAAAATTTTTAAAAATCTCCTGTGACACATGGCACAATTCATATCGGTCCACTGGATTACTCCAAGAGGCAGACATTGGTTGCATGAAAAATAAAGATGCGTAATCGACTAATTAAATCATTTTCACTAAATAATTTACGGCAAATATTAGAATTTACCAATTATCACCGGCAAGCCTGCATTGCATGTCGACTTGGTGCGAATTGTGAGGATGGTACTGGTTTCGAGATGTATGCGCCGTCATACCTGCGGTGAAAAAGCACTGTTTGTTACACTTACTTTTTTTTAGAACGTTATTTTATGTTAACAGAGCAGATAGTCGGGCTAGTTGGTTGACATGGGTTGTTAATGCCTTAAAGCACCAAAGTAACTGAGACGCCAATGTATTTTGTCGCCAACTTCGGGGAAGTAATACCTCTAACTGGTGTCATTCTGAGAATTAATTCGTTCCGAATTCAAACTCACCGGCTGTAATACGTGAATTGCAATGTGTGACGTAATGTAAGTAGTTAGAACTTAATTAGTTCAATTACTTCATTATTCGATTACGCATTTTGGTTTCTCTTGCAAGTATGTTCTCCGCCTCTTCGAGTAATTCAGTTCAAGGATTAGAATCGGCCTATCTGGCACATGCGACCTTTAAAAAATCGAGATAGTCGAGGAAAAGACCGGTATGACTGCGTTATTATTATTTTTTTTACTGTCTTCTCTATGTAAATAAGTTTTACAGTCAAGTGTTGGACGAACGCTCGTTTGGTCAGTTTGCGCGTCATCAAGGGAAAATTTTTCTTATACGTGCAAGTCTTGTGCTGGCTTACTCAAATTCATACAGGTTAACGTTCTTTTTTTAAGTTAATTGATTTGCTGCAGTATATAATAGGGCAGGGGGTATATCTTTAAGCCTGCTGGCATTGTGCATAGATTGCGACGATGTCTCTGACAATGTGTTCTTTTGTAGCCCCTATTGATCTGTCTGCACTTCGGTATTTTATTAACTTGTACGAAGTACACTGCAGTAGGTGAGTCAGTGTAGATTTGCTCTTGCTGTGATGTTGGCAGTGGTGTTCCGTAAAATGCTGGCGGACTTATAAAGGCATCGTGCATCGCTTGCAATACATGTGGCAACGGCTGATACGTTTCTATTTTGTAGTTGCTAGTATAGATCCAAGTACGGTGTGAGGGGGATTCAAGATGGCTGCTCGTCCTCCCTTCAAAAGAGCCTGTGCATTCCCGTACTCGGGCACAGTGACTCAGGTACGGTAGTGGCACGAGTAGGAGCTCGCTTTTTATGATACTTGCATCTGCATATGAAGCCCATAGGACGGTCAGCGATAGCATATGCGATAGCACCATGGGAGAAAACTATCGTGTGCCTTTCTCTGACGCTTTCGGTAGGATTTTGGCAGGCTGGAAGATTGCACCCTTCAACATACTTACGCTCCTGGAAGCCTAGCGCCTCCTCTTTATCCGCAAAAAGTGGTTCTGGGAAATTAGCGCCGGGTGCTAGCGGACAGAAACACTCTCGGGTGTACGTTCACGACTAAGGCCGCCGAAGGGCTTTATTTCTTCTTTCTCTCTTTTCGGCCTGTTTATTTACTTGATTCTTCTTTTTTTCATATTTTCTTCCTTTCGGTTACCAGGTCTGGCAAGCTGAAATTCGGTGCCTCGGTTATAATTACTGGAGATATGGCATGATATACCGTAAGCAAAAGACTTTGAGAAGAGCGTGTACTTCCTCAAGAATGCCCTTATATGCAGCGCACGTTGCAGTGACTCAATTTAGGGTGGCTGGAGACCATGCATACGGCGTGCTGCAGCAGAACACGAGGTCTCGGGTTCGGCATGCCGATCGGGCGCGGAATGAAAAAACACTCGTGTTATAAGCATTGGGTGAAAGTTGAGACTGTGAAAGTTTATTTAACATAAACAAGGTATACAAGTACGAAGTACACACCTTTGGGACCCAAGAAATTTGTTAAGTACACTTTAGAGAACCCGCACGTGGTCGAAGTACATAAACCCACAACTCTGCACCATGGCGTCTTTCATAACCTGCAGGTTGCTTTGGGACCGCTAAACCGCGGAAATTATCAGTTCAATGAGGTCGAAAATAAACCTGGTTGAGTAGTTCACGTCGACACTCGTAGTCATGGTTAGAATAAGGCCACCTATAGTCCACAAGCATTCATAGAGTCGATCATTTTTGTCTACACCTCTGAGCACTTGCATCACCGAATAAACGTTGACGCTCTGCTACAGTCCCGTATTTCATTAGGCGCATGCAACTGAGGTAAACGAAGAAAGTGGCAGCAGCCAACGAAGCGCCGGCCGGCAAGGCTCCATCAAGATGGCCACCGAATTAAGCCGCCCGCGCCCTTCTTCGGGCAGCCGCGTCGCGCCTCTGCGTCGGCGGATGACATCCGTCTCTCCTCGGGAGAACAAAAGGAAGACAGCTCCCCTCTCAATCCGGAATGCGCAATCGCGATTCGGGACCTAAGGGAGGAGGGCGGCGGGCAGCCAGTTCAAACCCACATCAATCCGCGTATCCAATATGGAGGGGCGCTGGCCATTCGCCAGCCGGATCCTCTCCACCATTCCCCTCGAGGCAATGCTTAAGCCTTCGGAGGGAAGGGGGGGGGGGGGGGGGGAGACCGCGCGCACGACCATCTAACCGGGAGCTGTCAGGCGCGCTCAATCCCCGGGAGCGTACCGCAGCCCCCAAGCGCGACGCGAGCCAAAGAGGCCGATGGCCAAAGTGTGTGATACCGCGTCGAAGCACGCGGTGGCGGCTTACATAATTCCCGGGGTCCGTCGTCCGCTCCCGATTGTTCTCTGTTCGACGGCACTTCTTTCCGAGACCCCTCTAACGGTGTAACTGTGAACGAGCGGCCGAAAAGATGTAGGTGTGCGGCTTCTCCGGGTCACAGGACGTTGGCCTCGACACTCTGTCCAAGTGGCTCAAGTGCATGATGTGCGAGTACCAAGGCTAGTCGGATAATGTTAACATAGATCATCGCCAAGAAAATTTAAAAAAGAAAGTGCAAATTTTGTTTCAAGAGAGCTGTTGGTCGACATCCGCAAGTAACTGTCACTGCCTTTCAATTTGTGCGGCCTCCTGAAGTAACGGGCACAACAAATTTGCCTAGGTTGAAGCCGAAGCTATCATCATTATCATCATAATACGCACGAATAATAAAAATCAAGCACTTGGTCACTTATGGAAATGATAAGTCAGAACAATAGAATTAATCAGCACGGTATTGGCTTCATCAGTGCCCAAGCCTCGCATGCGACTAAACATGCTTCGAGCGTAACATTCTGTCTCGGCTACATCATCCACAACAGCACCCGGCGACATTTGATGTGTGCGTACTTGTACACATGTCGTGTGACCGCGGAACGGGTCTATGACAAAACTTAAAACACAAAAGATGCATACGACACCCACATATCAAAACACTGAAGCCGTTTTCTTATAAGCTTCAATACCGCTCTCGATGCAGATGCCGTTGTACACATAGCAACGTCGAGGGGAAAACAATGTCGACTTCGATTCGAGACGCCATGGCATCCATGAAAAGCTAAGCAGGACTATCCCGGTCCTGCGGCGCGATTAAACGCAGCCCATTCCTGCCAACTTTCAATCGCGCTAGCGCGAACGGTCTTTCTGCGGTGAACAAAAGAGCCGCCTGTCACCCGACGGCATCAGCGTGACACGATGCCGGCCCCTGTTTTGCCTCTCTCCTTGCGCCTAACTCCGCCGTACAGGCGCGACGGTGACGTGAAGCTGGAAGCTTATCTTTGATTCGAAAGGAGTGCTCCCTTCTGTGTTGTCGCTTGCACCGGGCCGTTCGCCTCTCTCGAGAGAGATAGAGAGAGAAAGAGAGAGATTCGCTATCGGCGCAACTCGACGAGCAAGCACTGAGCTCATCGAACGGAGTGGCAGTGTGTCCTCAACAAGGTAATTTTCACTGTGGCTGGGTCTGTGACAGAGACACGAAAGTAGAAAGGCAGGGAGGTTAACATGAACAAAAATTCCGGTTAACTGGGAGGCAGGGTAGCGCGAGGTAGAAAGAGGGTTATACATATCTGTTATCTTTCTACATTGCCCTACCCGGCCTCCCAGGGAACAGGATATATATATGAGAGAGAGAGAGAGAGAGAGAGAAATTCAGCGATGCTGCAAGGTAAACAATACAAGTATCTAATTTCAACAGTTTCGACCGATGGACTGGTCTTCGTCAAAGTTAAAAGAAAAAGTTGCACTTCGGCACTGATAGCGGTCACAGCAGGGTCTTGGAGGAGCGACCCGTAGAGTCCGTGACCCCGGCTGCTACCCTTCAGAACCGCATGAATTTTTATCAAACTGCAAAACTTTCCTTCTGAGCAACCCACGTGGGGCTTCTTTGCTGCTTCGTGCTATAAGTCTCGGGTGTGGACGCTTCTACAGCAAATTGCAAACTAAAGAACAAAAGAAGGCAAGAATTCTCCGCTGCAATTGATTCCTTTTTTTTATTCTTATCTGAATCTTTGCTTACTACATAGCTGCATTATGTAATCACCAATGTCTGACACTCCACGGGGTGCGCGCGAGCGCCTCTCGACTGCCAATTAGGGCGCCGAAATTTTACGTGCTAGCTCATAGAAAAGCTAACCAGAAAGACCCACTTGCAAAGAACTTTTTTTAGTGCCTGTCGGCAACATGAAACAAATAAACAACAATTTCTCTCTTAAAGTAATTCAAACCCCGTAAACGTTTCATAAAGACGGACGAGACATGTCGTTACAGCGACCAAATTCTGTTCCCTGCTATGGTGTCTACAGGAGGCTAGACGGTTAGTTAGCCCTTTCAGCAACGGTCGGCTAGCCTCACAAACTAACGGGGAATGGGAACCTTGCGTTAAATTCGGGGTCCGGAAAAAATAGGTACTTCATGTTCGAAGGTACGAGTTATTCACTCGAAGGAAGACAGATTTAGTTCCTCTCACATTAGCAACCGTACATCACCCTATACCCGCCGTGGTTGCTCAGTGGCTATGGTGTTAGGCTGCTGAGCACGAGGTCGCGGGATCGAATCCCGGCCATAGCAGCCGCATTTCGTTGGAGGCGAAATGCAAAAACACCCGTGTACTTAGATTTAGGTGCACGTTAAAGATCCCCAGGTGGTCGAAATTTCCGGAGTCCTTCACTACGGCTTGCCTCATAATCAGAAAGTGGTTTTGGCACGTTAAACCCCAAAATTTAATTTAATTTAAGATTACCCTATCGCGCGACTAATAGTACTTATGACAGAGGATTTCTCCTTTCCTTGTTGACGCATGCAGTACCAGAATAAGTCTGCGCAGCAGCGTGATACGGCCGCTCTATTGATGTTGGCATCCCGACCAAGTTTTGTGTTGTGTGAGCCTAACTCCGGGAGCATTGTGCTCGAAGCCATTCTGCGGGTCAATACATTCTGCTAGCTTGTTCTCAATGCGCAAGCCAGAGCCGCTGTTGCATTAAGCAGCCGCTGCGAGTGGCAGTGTAGTCTTTTTTTTTTTTTTTTTCAGTGTGCGTGCTTCGGTTGATCTGCTACGTGTGTCTGAGAGCGATCGGCGCCGAAAACCTCTATGAGGTTTTTCTTTTTTTTCTAAAGCCTCATGTCTAACATGTCTCACACCTCATTCTGTTTTGTAAGTTATAGGCCCCCTTCCCCGCCCATCCACCCCTACACACGCCGACTCCAGCTTTCTTTCTTTTTTTTTTTTTTTGTGTGTGTGTGTGTGTGTGAGAGAGAGAGAGAGAGAGTAATTGCACGGATATAACATTTATTTCATGCTCCTTACCACGTAGGCTTGCATTTACAGTCGTAACACTCGAGAGAAGACAACAAGAAGCTTTTTTCATATGGCCGTCCCAAGATGCCTCATAATAAACAAAATATGCACCACCAGCCGTTCCTCTAATACTTAAACGAGTTTGCTCAAGCCTATATCGTGCATAAGGTACAAAAGCGCCTGGTTGAACTTACTACAAGGCCTACTAAAATTTAGTTACACCAGCTCGTGACGTATCGCTACAGTTCCAACGATATATAGCCACTACTACCAGTAAAGAGCTCGGCTGTAGGACATTGAATAGCCTAGTTATGACGGTTAATGTTTTCGTTCATGCGCGTGACTGAGAGAGTTGACTTACCACGTGGAGGCATGTAGTAGGAGTAGTAGCAATGAGACAAACAAAGGTTAGTTAGGGAATTTAATAATATGTTATGACTTCAAATTTGTTCGCGTTGAATAGTTTCACTTCTCTCTGCCTTCGTTGAACCAGCTTTCCGAATAACAAATCGTCATCAAGGACCTTGCTTTTCTTTCTTTTTCAGTTAATTGGCAATAAATACGGCACTGGGACATGAACGGAGACAGATAATCAGACGGAACGGGGTGAACTGGTCCTCGGATCAACACGAATTGGAGCGAGATTAGTCCTGAAGGGTCTCTACCGACAACTAATCGAACAAAACGTCCACGTGGCGAAAAAAAAAGAACGTGCAACAGAGGCTTTCCCCTTAACGACGCCGGACGACGCGTTCAGCGAGACTCCCTTCGCCTTGACAGTTTTCCACGTCTGTCAGCAGAGCGACAGCACACCGTGATGCTTTTTTTTTTTTTTGACCAGCGTCCGACAGTCGTTCTTCGCCGTGGTCGTCATCTCTCGGGGTGCGTCCTGCCGTAATAATGGGACCCCCCACAATCGCGGTGTCGGAAAACGTGCTTCGAGAGCGTTTCTTCCCGCCGAACCGCTGCAACAGCGACGGAGAGAGAGGCGCTACAACCGCGCCGGCGACAAACAAGCGCGCGGACGGACGGACCGAACGACGCCGCCGTTCCCCTTCTTCCAGCTCGGCGCGCTTCCCGAACCAGCCACCTCGGCGCCGGCGACATCGATTTCTGTGAGGCGCCAGCCAGCACGACGCACTCCTTTCTTCCTTTCGCCATTGGCTAACGCGGCCTCGGCCCGCTCTCACAAGTGCTTGGCCTCGGGAGCGTTTTATGTTGTGCCGACGCCTCCCTTTTCTCCAAGTACTGTGCCTTGAACTTCCTTTCCTTCTTTGATTTTCTTTTTGTTCGTCGTTTCTGTCCCTGCTTGGTCTTATACGTGATTTGTTGAGGAAACGGGCCGCATCGGAAAAAAAAGAAATTCGGGGCTTGTTGGTAAGTCCTTCTTCAAGCTAGACATCTCTTCAAGGACTCGTACTGTCTTAACTGACCATCGAAACTTATTGTGACAACTGTCGTGTGTTAGTTGGAAACTGTGGAACATATTTGGTGGAGATTCATCAGCTCACAGATACGAAAGGACTAGTTTCAATGGCATGGACTCTTCTTCCCACGAACCACCAGAGCTAGCAAGCACACTGTATGCCCCATGCATTTTCCTACAAAGCGAAGTCAAGCTTTTCTTCTCTTCTCTCTCTTCTCACCCTTTCAAGACATTGGCTTAACTGAGACATTGAGAAGCTCTAGCATATTTAATTCGGCACCATCCCTTTTGTCTCATCTGTATACATAAGGATTATGTATTTTCTTGACTTCTTCCCCCGCCCTCATCCTCCCAGGGTCTTTCTGTCCCCAATCCCTTCCCCACGCTGCGTTGTGTAGGCGCGGCTACGCACACCCCGGTAGAATTATCTGCATTTAAGTAAAAATATCTTTCTCTCTCGCCCCCCCCCCCCCCTTTCAGAGACACGCTTTAGGCCAACAGTTAAGCGCAATAAAAAAATGTGGGTCATGATGCAATCACAGAAGGGAAATAGGCTGCTGTCGTTTCCTCTTCGCACTGTATTAAACAATAAAGAGCCAATGAAGTGAGAACGAAGGGTGGTATCATCTCCGACCCATATATAGAAATACATGTGACTTTGAATTACGATTATAACACTATAGTAATCTTGACACCGGGACACTAATTTATCAGCAGAAAACATCGTGCACAGGCGATGATAACCCGAGGTCACTGCGACCGGGCACTGTAACGGACTACAGAGGACTCCCATTCTACAACTACTGCACACTTACTATGAAATACTGCAGCACTACCACCTTTCGAGAATAACGATGGCGCCACCACACCCATCCCTCTTCAAAACGGAAGCCATATGGACTGAAGGCAACTTCATACCAACGACTACCTTGACCTAACGCTCCTCCACGCAATATACACCCCCCCCCCCTCCCCCCATCCCTTTATCGGCTCCTTTGTCCTTTGCGTATACAGAACGAGCTACGTTACACAACACTACATGGGCCTGCCAAAGATATTCACCAAGTGTCCTATCTCAAACTCAACGCACGAGCAGTGGGAGACGATGCTGACCCACTCGGCATTAAAAGAACAGAGAAAGCTGATCGCCAAAGTTGAGAAAGTGCTGCCACCCCTGCTGGTGCACTGAACTGAGGGCTCCACCCCGCACGGGGATCCTACAGGTATCCAACGCCCGATCAAAATAAGGTCTCTTTCTCTCACTGACTGAGTGGAGTAGCATATACGATGCCTGCAGCCAGACAAGCTTCGCCCAGCTTGTATTAAACACGTATCCGTCTTTCGCTTTCCTGTCGCGTCGCGCCTTGTTTACCGTGACAAGGGCAGCACTGCTGCTGCACACTGATCACGCGTCCAGATGATTGTCACAATATTCATCAGTGCGCAGACACTATTCAATGTGATTGTTGGCTGCTTTGACGAAAACCGGTTAGCCAACTGCGTTAGGTCGCTGAAACGATGGAATCGCGCACCGCACCCAGCCGCCTTAACCGCCATCGATGCATATCATACCCGTAACCTCAGGAACTAATCGTGAACATATCCTGAGGTCGTGCTGGAAGCGTCGGCTCACGTTCAGGGACATTTGAGAGTTATCTTTACAATATGAACTCACGAAAACACCAATGTCACAAAGAGCAACCGTGTAAGCCTGTCCTTAATTTGAACTGCACCGAAGCCAGATGTATGCAGGTGCTCTCGGCCTTCGCTTTCTTTTGTATTCTGTGCTTCCTTTTAGTTCTGACCGTCTAATGCATAAGTCATTTCAAATGACGTCATTGTAGCTAAAAGTATTGCTAACATATCAAAGTATCAAGGACGCCGCTAGCCTCGACAGCCCTATTCTGGCATAAAGATTTGTTTTCGTCCTCTGAACTCGTTACGTGCCCTTGCCGATGAACTGCAACATCTGCTTCACCGACGTCTGCCGGTGCAGGCGTACATGAAGATAAAGTGACGTACGCAGCGCCCTCACTCCGTTTATTAACGCGCAGAGCTGCCCGGTGCTGTGATCTGCGAGGTGTAAGGTGGCGTCATCATTTGCGTCGCGTGGGCGCATCGACGGCACTCACAATCTGATTTCCGTGGCACGCGCATCCGTTAGTCATCACCGACAGGAAAGTGAGTCCGATCTGGTATACGTTGATACATCACCAGTACCTAGACTTCTGCGCATTTCCTCCCTCCGTGCCGCACCAGCGACGGTCCATACATCACAGCCCAGGAGCGCGCCTACGTCTGGCACCCAGGAGCTACGACGCGTATACGTGTGTTCCTCTATGCAGGCACCGGGTCTGCCGCAGACGTCGCAGAAGTCGGGCGTGAGAGAAAGGAATCGGCATCGATGGTCCGCTTCCCCGCCTCTAGGTGACAAATGAAGGGGAAGAAATCAGAGCTCTTGGCTTCTGGCTACGTGTATAGTATCGCGCAAAACGCGGGGGGTTTCCAGTGCAGATCGGGGCTTCCAGTGCGTTGACTCCGCCTTTATTGGAAGCGGTTCGAAACTTTTAGTGCGCAGCAACAGAACTTCACAAATTGTCTAATTTCTCAAATGATTTACCGCCACTAAACAGCACACATTCAGTCGAATAATTTAGGTTATGGGCGTCTTGGCAACAGTTAACGTATACACATGGTGGTTGAGCTCCCACGTTTGCGAAATAGTTCCGTTGCGCTAGAGTGCTCAGTTTGTAAAAGAAGGCACTGGCCACGGTGCCTCCTGTTCGGACACTTGGAATGAAAGTAAAGCTTGGTGAAATTTGGCCCCAAGGTCGCTGAGAAATTGGCGATTGTTTATGTGTACAGTATAGGAGGGTGTCCAACTGGCATCGAGCAGGAGAAGCGCATTGCGGAAGGTCAATGCAAGTTCGAAGCGCCTGTGCTTGGATGCTCTGAAGTACACGGAAATTTAGTTTGTTGATGTTAGAGAGCATGAAAATGCTGTAGCGTAGAAGATATGTGAAAAGCACTCGGTACAGTTCTACTATGGAGTGCGTTGAATTGTCCCTGTTTTATACCTTCATCGGTGAAATTAAAAAGCTGGACAATAAAAGTCGGCTTCTTCCTTTGTCAGGCGAGCGACGTGTTCTCCAGGTAAGATCAAGGATGACGCGTAAATACCGATGAATTTTCTTGTAAATATTTCGCCTTTGATGCAGACGCGATTCCAAGCGATTAGTTGTCGCGCGAAAATGGCCAACACACATTTTTTTTTTTTTTCCACCAGCTGCTTAGACCTTGGGATATATGGTCACTAACTTATAAAGTACGTGCGCTGCCGCATCTTCCCGCTGCTCCCAAAGTGGGATGCTATGTTGGCCATGCTATTCCCAACGTCATCATTAGCTGTCAAACTTGAGAAAAAAGCTTCAAGAAGAACGTCCGGTGGTATACTGGTTGCAAGAACAAGCTGTGCGGCGTCATCAGGATCAATCTTCATGTGGTCAAGCTCTAAACTTTCACTAGAATTTCGCGGGCATCACTCTCTCCCTCCCCTTTCGTCTCTCTTTCTCTTTCTGAGTGGATGACTGCATACTCGCACCTTCAGTCTTATATGGTCTGTGATGCGCCGCATCCTGCAGCAGGGATTTTTGGAAGCTCGTCTTCCCAGAAAAAAAAAAAAAAGGGGGGGACAGACATTTTTTTTTCTTTTTTTTTTATCTGTCATCGATGTATATCAAATCACCATATTGACGTATCGCTTTCGTGCGTCCCCTTATTCCTATTTTTCCAGTCGTGTCCGCACCATCATTCGTATGGGGTATAGTTACCGGACGAACCTGGTAGCTGCGATATACTCCAAACTTTCGACGACGTAAAGAAAACGCAGGCAGGGATTACGAAAGTGTTAAACTACCGCCACACTCTCTTGAGGTGAGGATCATGCACTGGTTTCTTTTTGTTTTATTTTTATGTATTTTATTGTTTTCGAAGTGTTTCACTTTTCCTTCTTTTTTCTTCTTTTTTTTTCTTTTATTCAAGCGTGCTCGTTGCCACTGCGGTGTCACGTAGACGGTCGCGAGCAGCGTGTTAGACGTGACCCCAGCCGCCGTCATTTTTCATCCCGTAATGCCCAGTGTCAAGAGAGTTCTTTCTTTTTTCATTTTTTTCGGAAGTGCAGTTTTCGCTGCTGCGGTGGCAGCTAGTGGGTCGCTCAGATCTCAGATTATGCCGCGGTGCCCGTCGCCGCAAGCCTGCACGGACGAAGAAGGAAGCACCGCGTACCGACTTCACACACACACACACACACACACACGCACGCACGCACGCACGCACGCACTCAACGGCCGTGGAGAGACGATCTCTACTGCTCAGAACAACCGGGTGCAGGAACGTTGGTGAGGCAGGGTTTGAAAGAAGCAATCACCATCCCCATCTTGCACAAACTCTAGACAAAAGAACGTTCGTAGATACATTTCTGGGGGCCAGAGGGGTGGGAAAGGGGGAAAGGGGAAGCGAGAAGTTGAAAAAAAAAGTTGGAGAAGAAATGGAAAATGACCATGATCCCAGCGCAACCCATGACACAAGCTCGGAGTAAAATATGGTTGTCTATGAGATAGGTATACTTCTTAACGACAAAGACAGAGACGATGAGGGGAAGGGGGGGGGGAGAGAAAAGTATAGAGATGAAGCGCTATCCAGATCATGAAAAACATAACGCTTCTTTTCTTCGTAGCTTGGAAGACCGGCAATATGGGCGGACTTTTGAGGAAAATAAAAGGGGGAAAAGAAAAAGGCTGAGAAGTGTGGCGAGAACGGGATACAGGGGGAGAGGGAAAAGCAACGACGTGCGGGGTGGCGGGACAACGGGAATCCAAATGCGGAGCGAAGAGAAGGCGAGGAAATTGTGCGGGGATAAATATAAAGAAAGGGAGAGAGGAGGCGTATACGTCAGCAGAAAGAGGAAAAGCAGGATGCATTGGGAGGGATACAGGAGGAATGGAGTTAAGAAGACGAGGTGGGATGGGGGGGGGGGGGGGTGACCATATAAATCTAGATGTAGTAAGCAGCGGCCATAATTCGAATCTATGGCAGCCAGCTTGCGGTGGCTGCCGAGGACATTCCTCTTGCCTCTGCGTGGACAAAAGAAGAGGAGAGAGTAGGGAGCGAGAATCCGGGGAGGTCTTCTGGTGACCGGACATAGGTGCCGCTTGAGTCCCGGCTCGCGAGGCTCGCGGGCGTGCGTTGTGTGCGCGAGAGAGAGAAGGAAATACTCTTTCGGAGTGTGAGAGAGAGGTAGCGAAGGATATGGGGAGAGGAAGACGCCTGGACAAGGCGTGTGTGCGAGGTCTGGGTGTTCGCGCTGTTCGAGCGCTGCATAATATCGCCGGACCTTCTCCGGAAGATGAGGGATCAAGCGAGTCGCGAGGTGTGTTTTAGTGAAAGGAGAGGCAGGCTTCCTCGCAAGGCTCCACGCTGGCGGGTGTGTGTGGTGGCGAACGCAATCCTGAACCGCGGGGGCTTTGATGGAATAAATTGGAAACAGTTGCGATTTACTTCTTGCGTTCCTTTGTGTATTTGCAAAGGACGGCAATCCTATAGAAACGGTTTTAGTGAGATTAAAGAAGAAAAGGGGAAAAAAGACAGGTTGGGAAATATGCCACAGCGTCTTCAAAAGTTTAATGACGTATATGTATGTATATATATCTTTCTAGACTGGGACATTAGCTCGCTTGTCATACTTACGGAAAGAGAAAAGGAAAGGTGGGCAGACTTCGGAAATAAGAAAAATGAAAGCTTTCTTCTTAAAATTTACTATACTCGGCTCACTAAACGACATTCTGAACTTTTACAACATATCAAGTGAAGTGGCCGATAGGTTGGCGAACTTAAGCAGAGCATACATATACTTTCTTTTCTTTTTTTGGAACGATTCACGTTGCACCAATATGCTTCACCTAAAGCCATTATGCGTACCTCATCCTCAACTTTCTCAACTGTCATGCGGTCAGTCCAGTACAAGGTCTTCTTTCTTCAGCAAGATTGCTTCCTCCCCCATATTCCCCTTCATGGTCCTTCCCCATCCCTCTTCAGCCTCCTCCTCCCGGCCATTGTTGACGCTCCATTCACTAACAGCTATACATATCCCCTTTCTCCGATCCCTTCGAGCATCTGCTCGGCGATCGAAGGAGGGGTGTTGCGTCGCTTCGTATTTCGTCGTCTACATGACGGCGCTTTCTGCCGCGTTCCTTTAACGCCTCTCGCACGGCCTCAGCTCGCATCGCCTTGCACGGTGATGGCGCGCGTTCCGGGAACACGCGGCAACGCTTGGTCGCTCGTTCGAGGCAACTCGATCTTCGCCTGATGGCCCGTCACGTCTCGTTTCGACAGCGGAGACGAGGCCCGCCAACGGATGCGGCACAGATTGCACCTCGTTGAGCGTGGCGCTGCCCCGCTTCGCTGGCACGACTCGAGAACTCGAGGGCGAAAATTTTCATTTTGCGTGAAATTTCGTTGAACGCGATAACGCTGTACAGGATATTCTCCGAATTTTTGTTGTCGGTGCCGGCGCGATGTAATAAAGCGGGCTGATTTCGGAAGCACTGTAATCGACACCGACGACATATCACCTCGCAGCGGTGTTTAATGCGGTTTGTAGCACGCGCTCATTCAAGGATCTGGATCCATTGTAATCCACTGTTTGATTTATTGTGGTTAATTGACTGATCGATGTTATATGAAGGTGCGAGTGGGCCAGTCCTTGGACCTATAGCGCTCGATATGTGTCCTTCGAAAAGATTTAATGTGTTTTGTAACGCAGGCCGATCTCGGACGCAGCGTGATTAAAGGCGTCGTTGAGCCGATTGTGATAGTGCTATCGCATTACCAGCGCGACATGTCTGCCCTTCTGTGTATGCCCTCGTCCCAAGTCGCGCATTCACGTTTTGTAGTACGAGGACTTGGGAGGTTTAAGCTGCATACCCCCCCCCCCCCCCTCCCTCCCCGCCCACGCCACCAATCCTCACGTACATTCCTAAAGCGCCGCCAAATCAATGTTGAGACTTGACAGCTATTCGGTGGTCAACATTTTACTGCCTTTTTTACTCCTTTTGTATGACGGTATTTATTGGCATCTCCTGGGGTGTTAAGGCCAGTTTTCTCATCGATGCGGTGTCCGCACGATTAACTCGATATGAGTTCAGTTGTCGCCATCTATTCACGCGCATGGCTGCTGCTTCGTTAGTTCAGCTTTCTTTGTTTAGACTGATCCAGGGACCAGGAAAGGTATTCGGTTCATAGTCAGCTGGTCTATATGCTTGAGGGACGAGTTGCAGCCGAAGAAAACGCCAGTTGAGTTTAACTTTTCCTTTTGCTTCATTATTTCCTCGAGTGGCAGCTCACCGCGACGCTGGCAGATCGTCGGAACCACATGCACGCGATATGGGTTAAATAAAGTGCAAATTAAAATAATGCGAAAAAGCGTGCATCATCGAACCCTGCAATAACCCTTAAACCCATAAACAATATGACTGCCACCCGTTACCTCGTCTGCATGGCTTTTCCCTAAGTGTACAGCACTTTTATTTTTTATATTTATTTATTTATTTATTTATTTATTTATTTATTTATTTATTTATTTATTTATTTATACAAGTACCTGCAGCGCCACAAGGGCATTATTGCAGGGGGGGACAAATTCAAGAAAAATGAACATGTGACAAAAACTTGATACAGCAAAGCACAGGTGGTAAAAGTAACAAAATACGTAACATCGATGAGTCATCTCGACGGCAATCATTGGTAAAATTGGCAACTGGAAACAAGAGTCGCAAGGAGTTGAGAAATTAAGCCAAGGCAACAGCCAAACGGGAAGGAAAGGCGTAAATTAACAAATTTAACCATTGTTTATGAAAATATTTATGGATCAACATCTTTTTACTTGAAAAGGAAGTAGAGAAAACGCAGCCGGAAGTGGAGAACAATTCTGTGTATTTCGAATGACACTTCGACAGTTATCAATCGAGCCACCCGACGTAGCCACTTCTATGCTGTGCTTATGTAGGTGTTTTTCTAACTTTCCGCGGTGGGCGCAGTACGTCTAGGACCGCAGCGTCCTATGCTCTACGCGGTTGTATGGGACTGGCGGCCATGCATCATTACGCAACTTCCCAAATAACAGTACGAGTCGGTTTTGACACTTCACTTGATTGAACAGTAAACGAGGAATCCGAAAGAACTGTGATTGTTTCGCAAATATATATTTCTCTATAATTCTTCCAGAGCTAAATTTAAAAAAAACAACAACGAAGGAAACTACTACTATGGTCGGATACAACTTAAGTCGGCAGTGAAGCCCCGCGCACGCCCTCATGACCGCCAGCCACTGTTCCTCCGCGAGGCTGCAAATAATTCGTACTCCAAACTTTTTCTGTTACCCAAATCAGGTGGCAGCCACAAAAATAAAATTATTAGTGCGTAATTTTATGCGCTTTCCCTCGCCTATTATAGTGGAATGTCGAAAGCCTAACTTTTTATTGAAGTGAAATAAAATGCTTGCTTCGCTGCAACTATTTGTCAAGTTTCACTTCAGTTGGCAGTAAAATTTCTTGAGTAAAACGGGCTCAGCAGTGAAATGAACTGCACCACAGACTTTTGAATACTTAATTATGGAGTTTTATATGCCAGAACCATGATCTGATAATGAGGTACGTCATAGTGGGGGACTCCGGAAATTTGGACCACCTGGGGTTCTTCAACGTGCACCTAAATCTAAATAGACGGGTGTTCTCGCATTTCGTCCCCATCGAAATGCTGCCGCCTTGACCGGGATTCGATCCCGCGACCTCGTGCTTAGCAGCCCAACACTATAGCCACTAGGCAACCACGGCGGGTAGACTTTTGAAGAGTGAAATGCTCAGACACCATACGCTTTGTCCATGCCTGTTGCACACCTCATTGCTTCCGTCGATGAAAAGACTCTTTAAGAACAGCAGACGCTCCGGAGGTATCAAATACGACGCGATTTTGAAAAGGTCGCATGACGACGATTTTATTTGCTTCTGTGATTGGCTGGCGGAGTAACACAACCCCGCGCGGTCCGTGTGCCTTGGTTGCCAACTGCTGTTTTATTTAGGTTGTATGCTACTATAGAAATCTACTGTAGGGAGAGACCTTCGTTCTGCAGCTGGCATAAAATAGGCTAGTGATGATGACAGAAATTTTTATTTTCCACTTCCGTTTGTTCATTTGTTCTTGGCAGTGTTCTTCCAGCGCTTCTTTCCTGCGCGAGTCCATTCGATGTGGTTCCTTGTTTGCCAAGTAAAAAAGAGTTGTATCTCGCAGGCATACTACCTGTGAGATACACCTTATTTCATTTCTCTTTTGCGGGTTTACACGTCTTTATGGCGAACGGCGGGCGTTACTTACATTTGTATCAGTAAAGGGACCCCCCCCCCCCTAATTTGCATAGAAAGTTACCTTGGATTGTCCCCCCGCCCCTTCGAAAAAAAATCTTGAGTACGTGCCTGACCCTTAATTACATGTTCATTGTGTCTTAGTGTTCATGTAACACTTGTATTTGTTGCATTTAGAGTGCGGAATTCAAGTGCCCAACATCTTCTGTGTAAACATCTTGATTTTGTGAACATTTATGCTGAGTGAATACTCATGCGTTGCATGTGAACATTTCGGTTTTGTATTTATGCTATGTGAACTCTTCTGTAGCGCGAACATTTATTTATATTGCAGTATTTAGACTTAGTACGTGAACGTTCGTTCATGTGTTTGTTTGTCCAGTTTGGTGATTGACAACTTTCCGTCGGTAACTATCACGTAAGAGAAGAGGAATAGCCGGCGCCACACATAGGCACCGACCTCTCCTTAAGTACCTTTAATTAAAAAAAAACAATATCGGGATCATGTTTCTTAACGCCTGTTTCTTGCACACTCCAAGCAAGATTCGTATATTCTCCTTTGTTTCTTCTACCTCTCCTTCTTTTTTTTTTAGTTTCTGTATTATCTGTCACGGACAAGCACGGACGAGTAGTCGCCGCTCTTAAAAAGTTATTTTTTTATTGTGTTTACTGATTGCTTTCTGCGTTCTCTTGTGTTTACTGATTCTTTCTCTTTCTTTGACGGTTCACAATGGGCTGTTCGCAATTTTGCTATTTTGTTCAAAGGTTGCATGATATTTTGCTTCTATGTGGATACCGTGCTACTTCATAAGTGCTGCGTACTTGCCCTCTATATGCATGGAGTCTTTATTGTGGTGCTTGTACCGGTTAAGGTCAACAAATTTTTGCTCAGAGAATTTTGTTTTGCACATATGCAAAACCTACCTAAATTAATGTCAATATGAGTGCGATGCATGTTAGCCCGACCACACTAAATTCACTTGTAGCGGACCAGTGCAATCAGCCTTTATTATTTCTCCACATGAACGTGCAGTCAGCCTGCTCGAAGGAAGAAGACCTGCTTGCTGTTATTGAAAACATTAGTTTCGATTGTTCAGTTACTATGGTAACAGAAATTTCGTACCGTTCTTAGGCAGATGTAGTACATACTCAGGAATATGATTTCGTTAGGGCAAGCAGGGAGAAAGGAAGTGGAGGTGGCGTCTGCCTATAAGTTGAAAATGGAATCAGTTGCGAGTGAATCACCGATTGGTCACTCTGCTCAACGGACATCGAAATACTTTCCGTAAGGTACAGGGAATTTGTTTTCGCTGTAGTATACAGGCCACCAGACGGAAATATACACAGTTTCTTAGTATTTCTAGAAAAGTCCTTCTCATTTATTAACGAGCTACAGCACACATCAGTCACGGGCGGTGACTTACGTGTCGACATGTTAGAGAATACAAATAAGCGCCCCGAGTTATCTGCGCTTTTAGCTTCAAATTTCCGTGCTAATGTAATTTCGGCCCCGACCAGAATTGCGCCGACAAGTTCAATGCTCATAGTTTTGTTTTGAACAAACGCTCCGCCTGACGAGATGCATTCGGGTGTTCTTGGCAGGACAATCAGGGCTCGCCTTCCTATGTACCTTGTTTTGACTAGGCATCTCAAACAAAAGTTCGTGTGTACGTGCGTGTGTGTGTTTAGGTTTTTCTTATTTTTTATCCATCTCTCTCTCACCTATTGCATCTTCTTGCCCCTCCCCCAATACAGGGTAGCCAACCGGAGATAATCTCGGGTTAACCTCCCTGTCTTTCCTTTGTCTTTCTTTCTCTCTCTCTCTCTCTCTCTCTCAAACAAACAAAAGGAGAAAGCTTCGCCACAGATCAAATTTCCACGAATTAATTCAGATTCCCTTTTATCGTTCTGAGAAGAAATTGACTCAATAAATTGGGAGGATGTATTTTCCTTATCTTTATTCTTATCCTTATCTAGCCTACAACCGTTTTATAGAGATCGTGTGTTCAGCATATCAGAAACACTTTCCTTATAGAACTCTGAAAAAACCTAAGCGTGCCCGTAAGCCGTGGATGGATTGCTTCCATACTCAAAAGGATAAAGGAGAAAAATAGGCTTTATATTAATTTCTTTCTTAGAGAGCGCGATTCAGTTGCCCTCAAGACTTCCAAGAAGTTTCGAAATAATTTGAACAAATTCGGAGGCAAGACAAACATAATTATTATTTCACAATCTTTGATGGTGTCATAAACTTGAATGAAATGTGAAACAAGCTTCATCATCATAATCATCATCATCATCATCATCATCATCATCAGCCTGGTTACGCCCACTGCAGGGCAAAGGCCTCTCCCATACTTCTCCAACTACCCCGGTCATGTACTAATTGTGGACATGTTGTCCCTGCAAATTTCTTAATCTCATCCGCCCACCTAACTTTCTGCCGCCCTCTGCTACGCTTCCCTTCCCTTGGAATCCATTCCGTAACTCTTAATGACCATCGGTTATCTTCCCTCCTCATTACGCGTCCTGCCCATGCCCATTTCTTTTTCTTGATTTCAACTAAGATATCATTAACTCGCGTTTGTTCCCTCACCCAATCAGCTCTTTTCTTATCCCTTAACGTTACACCTATCATTCTTCTTTCCATAGCTCGTTACGTCGTCCTCAATTTAAGTAGAACCCTTTTCGTAAGCCTCCAGCTTTCTGCCCCGTACGTGAGTACTGGTAAGACACAGCTGTTATAAACTTTTCTCTTAAGGGATAATGGCAACCTGCTGTTCATGATCTGAGAATGCCTTCCAAACGCACCCCAGCCCATTCTAATTCTTCTGATTATTTCAGTCTCATGATCCGGATCCGCAGTCACTACCTGTCCTAAGTAATAGTATTCCCTTACCACTTCCAGTGCCTCACTACCTATTGTAAACTGCTGTTCCCTTCCGAGACTGTTAAACATTACTTTAGTTTTTTGCAGATTAATTTTTAGACCCACCCTTCGGCTTTGCCTCTCCAGGTCAGTGAGCATGCATTGCAGTTGATCCCCTGAGTTAATAAGCAAGGCAATATCATCAGCGAATCCCAAGTTACTAAGGTATTCTCCATTAACTCTTATCCCCAATTCTTCCCAATCCAGGTCTCTGAATACCTCCTGTAAACACGCTGTGAATTGCATTGGAGAGATCGCATCTCCCTGCCTCACGCCTTTCTTTATTGAGATTTTGTTGCTTTCTTTATGGAGGACTACGGTGGCTGTGGAGCCGCTATAGATATCTTTCAGTATTTTTACATACGGCTCGTCTACACCCTGATTCCGAAATGCCTCCATGGCTGCTGAGGTTTCGACTGAATCAAATGCTTTCTCGTAATCAATGAAAGCTATATATAAAGGTTGGTTATATTCCGCACATTTTTCTATCACCTGATTGATAGTGTGAATACGGTCTATTGTTGAGTAGCCTTTACGGAATCCTGCCTGGTCCTTTGGTTGACGGAAGTCTAAGGTGTTCCTGATTCTATTTGCAAAACAAGCTTAATGCTGTAATATCTGCGAGGCAACAAGCAAACAGTATTGATGAACTCGCAATAAGCAATGAAGTGTACAAAGGTAAAGTCAATCAGCACTTCTATACATTACTTGAGAGCACAATTTACGACGACCCGTTCTCAACTACCTGCCCCCTCCAATACAGAATTCCCTATTTGCTGTGCCAACGAATGAATACGAGGTAGTAAATATGTTTAGATGCTTTAATGTAGGCAAGAGTGAGGTCATAGATGGTTTAAAATTGGAGCCTATTATTTTTGTTGTCGACATACTTAGTCCATACTTAGCACGCATATATGTTCTTTCCTTAAGTACCTATACCTTTCTACAGAGTACGAAAACTGCCAAGATAACGGTAATATACAAGGGAAGTGAGGGAAAATGCAGCTTCCCCTCCCCCCGCCCCCCTCTCCCCGCCATACTCACTATTTAGGTACATTTGGGTTATGTGCTGCTGCACCAATATGGTGAAATAAAGAAATCCCAATCTCGGGAAATCTCAATATATTTTCGGAAGTGCGCTTCTCCCAAGTGATGTCATTGCGGTGATCAAAAACCTCAAACTCAGGTCTGGCGCTGTAAGTTTAAGGCGGCACTGCCAGCCGTCTTCCGCTTCATATTCAGGCGTGCCACCATAACTGCGCTCGTAAATTGATAATATCATATCTATACCTTGTATCTTTTTTTATTGTCCGTTTAACGCAGAGGTAATCTCTGCAGGCGCGATATATAAAACGCCGAACTTGCAAGCAGTAGTAGCTCATTGCCTATTTGCCTCTCCTTATAACACTGGCCCTTAGGTTATGAGCAGATAAGTGCTTCCTAATGGGAGAGCTGCGCGCGGGCCTTGCATATGTGAGGGAGCTCACTGCGTTATGCAAATGGAGCGACGCGGCGAATTATGCTCTGTACCTGCGCGAGGCTGTCCTTCTTAGAGCGGCATAATTTTCTTCGAGGAGCTATAACCGTGCGACGCACTTCAGTGGTCCGCTATCACGTGACCTCGCGGGTGGTTACCGGAGGCTGTCCCTCGCTCACTTCCACCGCTACCCTCGCGTTATAAAGCCTCATGAATATAGAGAACGGCCAACACGGGGGTCACTCAGTTCTTCGGCTTAATACGGTCGCCAGGTCCGGTGCATACGCTTCGCATTCGGAGGATGAATCCTTTATTATACCGTCCCGTATGTCCTCGTGCCTATCGTCTCAACTTTACGCTTTCGATTCTCTCTTCTTCGTTTTTTCTTTTCGTCTTAACGTTTCTCGGCGCTTCCTTTCTCCTCTCTTTTCGGTTTTCCTTTGCCGTCAGCTTAAGAAGCGACAGCCCTTCGTCATGATTCGCGTTCAATTACGGCGCAAGCGGGCGTCGCTTTTCCCTCATTTAACCGCTCTATCTCTCAAGTTTCCCGTCGTTTTAAATTTTTTGTTTCCTGCCTTTTCTTTCTTTATTTCGGCACGCCCGTTCTTTTGCCGCTTTAATAATGTCGACGTAGTGTCGTCAAGTCGAAAATGAGGCGATTTGCGCAAAAGGCGATCTCTCGCTCCTTTCCTCTTTTGCACGAGTGTTTCTCTCTTACTGCCATTTCCTCGTATATAGTTGTCCTTCGCCGCAGCTTTAGCTCGACAGCTTCTTTCCTTCTTTCTTTCTTTCTTTCTTTCTTTCTGTCTATGCATGATATGAAATAGCAATACGCATCCTAAAGGCGCTTTCCTGTATGCGCTTGTTTTTGTTCTGGTATCCTTAAAAGAGCACTGTAAGGTCGGCAGGCGTGGCGATAAAATTATAATAGAGCTATTTTCTTTCATTACGTTAATTAGAGTAACTCGTTATCGTTCTTCGAGAAATGTCAGAATAAGAGTTGAAAACGCTAGCAGTATACGAGTTCATCATTATATACAGTCAGGTACGTACAGCACAACGGGCGCGTAGCGCATCACAGAAAGGCTGTCAATTCGAAGCAGATATAAGACAGAAAATCACCGTTTCGACGGGAGCGGTACGGGTCGACTGGGAAGCCGAGTTGACCCAGCCCGACATGACCATGTTTACTTGCATCTTGTCAAGCGGATTGCGCGAGTCGAACCACCTCTTGCAGACTGCTTCGCAGGACACGCCCCAGCCCTCGCTCGGTCCGACCCGCTAGAATTTCAACATAAGAACCGAACGACCGGTTTTCTCGCCCTGCAAGCTGACTCGACCAGACTTTATCGGGTTCATAAATGTAGCTAGAAAGACAACGAGACATATTTTTTTTTTAGCAGAAAGCCTTGCGTGAGTGCGAAGTCCGGGGACTTGTACGTGCTTGATAGCAAGAAGCAAAAGAAAGAAAGAAAGAAAGAAAGAAAGAAAGAAAGAAAGAAAGAAAGAAAGAAAGAAAGAAAGAAACCGTTGTTCGAATGAGCGAAAAAGAAGGAAAGACTGGGAGGTTAACGAATGCTGGTTCGCTGCCCTACACTTTGGGACGGCGAAAAGATAGGGCACAAAGACGTAAAAAAGCTTTATTGTGTCTGGTGCGATTAGGCATCGAATTTACGAATGCCTAATTGTGTTTACAGCTGGGCCAGTTGGGTAGCTGGGTAGTCTCCGCGCTGTTTGCATCAATACGAATGCTTATCCTTTCCTCATCGAAATGGCCAACAGTGCGGGTCGAACGAAACAGCTTAGAGAACTTTTTGCACCACTGTCGATCCGGCCTTCGAAGCTCAACGATGTGTACTGCGAAGTAGTATCAACCGCGTAGATGACACACCGCTCTTGGATGAATGGCCCCTGGTACCTTAGCCTAAGCATTTTTTTTCATTGCGTAAAGCAGAAAGAAAGCCGTGTTGAGCTTTTCGAAAGCGACTGGACTGTGTACGATCGCCTGTGACTGTCAGTGAACATTCTTTCGGCGAGTGTGTTGACAGTTGTCGAGGGAAAGCATTACAAGAGTCAGGTGAATGAAGGAACGCGGGTAACTCAGTGTGTATGCTTTGTAGAACATAGCTACAGCCGTATGAAGCAAACACACAATAAAGCCAGGAAAATCATTGGGGAAATTAGCTGTTATCATTAATTGAAATGTAGAAACAATACGTAAAATGAAAATGAAAGAGGACTTAACTTTTGGCGCATGCGTACAAGACTAGTCCCGAGACTGATAGCCAGAGCCACTCGCATCCCTGTACTACAAGCAGGCCGGCATTGAACGGCAAAAGGAAAGAATAAACAATAACACTTGTAGAGGCAAAATTTAAAGCCGCTATATGTGATTTAGGTGCGTGGCGAGGCGCATAGAGGCGCTGGACCCAATAATCTGCGTCTTTAAATAAATGACCACTGTATCACGTACGCACGCTAATGAAAGGTCAAAACAAGAATTCGCAACTTGCAGCTAATAAAGCTGTGCCCTTATTTCTTTCCGACTAGATGCTACTTGTCACATATGACACGTGTTCCGCAGTATGTAGGGTGTCCCACGTAACTTGAGCTAAACTTTAACAGTATGCAAATGCCGCGTAGCTGAACCGAACGAAGGTAACGTTGTTTGCCGTCGCTTGGATATACTCAGATTATATTTTTCGTTCCCCTAATTGCATAATTAGTCTTAATCCGCGAATCAATTTCTCGAATATTGTAATTAGATGAAAAGTGTCAATGAGAAAATTGTGGAGCAATACGAAAAACTCCCGATACAGCTCTCTGTTGCTCAGTACGTGCTGCATAAATGTGTTTTTCCTGGCGTGAAAGAAGTCCGCAAATACACGCAAGATTGCAGCGCGACTGGCCGCTCAGGCACTTTGCGTGTATTTGCGGGCGATTCTCTCATGCTTGGAAAAACACTCATGTGTAGCACGTACTGAGCAACAGAGAGCTGTATGGGGAGTATTTCATGTTACTCTACAATTTTGTCATTGACACTTATCATCGAATTACAATATTTACGAAGTTGTATAATTAATTAAGACTAATTATGTAATTAAGTGTAATGCAAGAAATAACCTGAGTATCTCCAAGAGAGGTCAAGCAAAGTTACCTTGGTACTGTCCAGCTAAGTGGCATTAGCATATCTTTAATGTTTGGCTCAAATTACGTGGGACACCTGGTATAGTATTATAGTATATTCTAATGGAGCTTATCTTGACACAAGCGGAGGCAAATTATACTTGACAAAAATTGATCTCGTAAAGACCACATTTTTTTGTACGTTATGCTTCTCGTTTCAAGTTTGACGCTTACTTGCAACTGTCTCGTTGTCTGGTATTTAGGCCGCTATTAAAGATGGTCAGCAACGAGTATTACGGTACAGAACGCTAATTATCTTTCCTGTGCGCCAGCTGTCTGTCGCTACACAGCATTCTTGTTCTCAGCCACCAAGATGTGCCAGGCCGATAAGTGCGTCCCAAAAGAAAGCGAAATTGGATATCCGCATCTGTCACAAACTGTGCTGAGTGTGCACCTCCTGCTCGCAACATATTGCCCCCAGAGAAAATAATGTTTTGGTTTGTTTGTTTGTTTGTTTGTTTGTTTATTTGTTTGTTTTTTTTTTTTGTTCGTTCGTTCGTTCCGTGTATTGTTAGCCCTAACTTAAGCATATACGCATCAAAGGCGCAGCGAGGCCGAACACGCACGTATATATACGCACACAAAGTATCGAAACCGACATGACGATATCACCTCTTTTAATTATTTGCGCTTGAGTCAATCTGCGCACACTGACGCATGCTAATGTGGATGCGAGGTTTCGAAAAATACTGCAGCTCCAAAGAAACAAGACATGTTGGAGGGATAAGCGACAAAAAAAAACAACGATGCCAAAAGTTGAACTCAGTGTGACTTTAGTTTATTGACAGAAACGGCAACAGACTAGTCGGCGCAATTTACGTCGAGTCGCTCGTGTTTTTTCTTTTTTTTTTCTTCGCAGCTGATGGTTTCTCATTCCCCTGCAATTAAGCTCGTTTGTAGCGAATCAGTCCGAGCAGCATCGGAGTTTCGAAACAAGCGCTAAACTTGTCAGTGCCTTCATTGCGAATGCGAAGAGTGTCCGCGCGAGGCGCTTGTGCGATGTCAACGCGACATGGGATCTGCTCAAACGACCCGACTAATTACTCAACGCCTAATTACGATCTTTCTTTTCCCTCCCCTTTCCGTTATCTCGGAAACACGAGTTGAAAGTAGCAGCCGGCTTGATACGCGGAGTGCATTTCACATTCTACCGAAGAGGACTCATCAGGGCGTGCTCGTTGGCGCGGTGTTGCAATTTGTGCCACATTATCATTATTTTTTTCCGGCGACATTTGCAGAGATCACGAGAGCCATTTTTACCACACCCCTCCACGGCCATGTTTCTCGAGCTTTTACTTTGCCAATATTTCTCGATATGTCGCGGTTGGGTCTGAACACGGTTGTTAGGAATCATTTTATTGGTTTTGAGCAGCGCTTCCTTTCTTTTTTTTTTTTTTAATGCCATCTTCCGGTGTGCTGATACGCGGTGAAAAATTGACGAGTTGTCGAGTTTTTAGCCTCAGCTCGGAGTCAATTACAGCTGCCTATGTCGTATACCGCATTGGTATACGCATAGTGCATTAGTCATTTATGAATTACAAGTGTACCATTGTTAGCAAATTTTAAAAATATATTCTAAGGCTTTATGTGCCAAAATTATGATCTGAGTGCGAGCGAGGGGTCTCATGACGGTCATGTGGAAAGCGTTCCTTATATACATGGCCTTTCGCACCATTTGAAAAAGGCTGGAGCAAAGTACGGTATTAATTTCGTTTTTTCAATGAAGAACAAGTTGGGCAGGATTTGTTCTGCCGTACATAATAGGGCAGAGGGGGCGGATCAGGAACAACGGGTATGCGACGTTCAGCACCGGGAAAAGCGTGTTCAAGGCAAGAAAGGAATGGTGTATGAAATTCCCGTCCCGTGCGGTGTACGGTAAATTGGCCAGACGGAAGGATGCGTCAACGTACGCCTTAGGGAACACATGGCTTCCTTGAGGGGTCAGCCGTCTTCGAATCTTGCCTTGCACTGCAAGAAATTGGGGAGCGGCTGCGTTCCCGTGCCTTCAAAAAAACCAAAGTGCTATTAAGGTACGGGGATAAATCAGTCCGAGAGATAGTGGAAGCTTACTTCATTGATTAGGCTGGAGACGCGTGAGTTGCGCGTCCGTCTGTTTCGCTCCATGAGTCAGAGATGGGTTACCTCGACAAGTTTCTTTAGGGATTGGCTGGTATTGCCATTTCATGCCAAGTGCGCCTTTACTGCATCATTTTCTGTTGTCACGCGCATCGTCGCTTATCTATATGTGTGCTTCCAATAAAGTTGTCTGCTGATAGTCAGCGCTTGTCCGTGTATCTTTCTTGTGTAGCTCGTGCCGTTTCGCGCTGTCAGTAGTTTCAGTCATGATAGTTCCGACTCCCTGTGTATGAGCCACGCTTTAGTGAAGAACTCTGGATAATTTTTACCAGCTGGAGACGTTTAGCGTGCACCTAAATCTAAGCACACGAGCGCTGTCTGTTTTTTTTTTTTTTTTTTTTGCATCCTGGCCCCATCGGAATGACGCCACTGCGGCAGGGATCGAGACCACGACCTCACGCTCTGCATCGCCAACGCCATAGCCACTGAGCTATACCACGGCAGGCTTTTACATTCTTTTAGGCGCGGCGGCGGCGCAGGCTGGAGCTTTCGGTATGCTCAAGACGCGTTGCTCAAGCATGGACACGCAAATCTGCATACCACTCGATTTAAAAGCTGACACGCCCGCGCTCAGTGCCTGTGGCGTTCTGCTACTAAGCTCAAGGTTGCAGCTTCGACTCCCAACCTCCACTATACGGTGGTCCTCATATAGCCCACGCGGCAGCTCTGCGACATTAAACCGCGAGAAATTTCATATAAGGCTGCATGCAGGCTCATGCCGCATCGTGGCGCTCACAATATACAAACCTTTGCTCGAGATTTGCCGATAATGAAGTTTACCCGTCATGCGCCATGAGTCAGGTGCACGAATGTCTTTGTCCGTCAGTGAACGGCGCCCTAGTTATCTGGTGGTTAGCTATCAAGATTACCACGTATTCGTTTTTACAAATCGTGATTACATGATAATGGGGTCTTCCTTGGTGTCGACTCTCCATATTTGTTAGTGTCGCAGTCATCTTGAATGCACTGAAATATTCCTTTTGCTGCTTTCTAGATGCTGGATTTAGCTCATCAAGAATGTCTATCGGTGGCACTATACCATGAAAGTAGGGAAATTGCAAGGAATGCGTGCTGCTGCCAACGTCGGCCTTTTTCCGCTAGAACTCCAATACAGCGGCGACGAAGGGGTTCGGACCAGAAGGCATGATTTATAAGATAAGATAAATGAAAACGAAACGAGATACAGAAATAAAATTTGGAAAGCAAGAGAAAATAAGATATGGGTAAGTTTATTAAGCAATACTCCTAGTTTACATCTTTCTTTTTTCAGGCACAATATGTACGACCATTATTCTTTCTTCAAGCTTGAAGGCCGAAGTCATCTTGTACCCTTCTGAATCTTATTTAAGGCTTATTTGTGTTTTTCTTTTGGGGGGGGGGGGGGGTGGAGGGAGGTGTAGAATTTGCCGCAAGGCATGAAGAGTAAAAGAAAGTTCAATAAAAGTTTCCATCTATGTATCGTGCAAGAACAGCGGCAGCATCTTTGCAAACTTGTAGTCCTTCATACAACGGTCGTAGCTTTAACGTAAGCCTGGCTTCAGTCCAGACTTTCTTAGTTTCTTAGGTCTGACCACCCGCGTTACAGGACACAAGCTTTCGATGGGGGACTAAATGCGAAAACACCCGTGTACTTAGATTTAGGTGCGCCTTATGAATCTTAGGTTATCCACATTTCTGGAGTCCCCCACAACGGCGTGCCTCATTATCCGATCGTGGTTTTTGGCACATAAAAGCTAGTAATTTACAGGACAAATTCAAAACAAGTTTCGAGCATCTGACGTTGTTACGGGAGCGGAACACTTGAGACATGTTCCTTGGTCGTCTTTTGTCGATCACCAAGTCCGGGTGACCGACGTTGGGAGAGCCACTGCAGCCCGAAGCGTCCGAAGAAATATTTCCTGCGCCCGAGTAAGCTCACGGGGAAGAATGCACGCACACGGGGGGGATTAAGGCGCGTGTGTCCTGTCGGATGACGTATTTCAGTGCTTGGTGGAGGTGCTTGGTGGAGATGGCGGGATCCGGAGAAAGTGATATAGGTGTCTCATATGGTGCGGGTGATCGCGCTAGTTGGTCTGGCATGTCGCTGAAACGATCCGAACGATGTCCCTGCACTCCATGCACATAATGCTAAGATATGAGGACTTGTGGAGTCGGTTGATCTCTTGACATATTTGGAGGCTCCTTGTTACTTGAATAAGGCCATTCACTGCACAAAGCGAGTCAGTGTAAATCTGGACTTTCCTGATGGTGGGTTCTGTATTAACTGTCTTGCTGGTATCGGGTATGGCTTGCAATTCAAGTAGTAATGGGTCGGGCGTTTCTGTCTCGTAGGTGAGAGAAGATCGAACTACGGGATTAAATCGGCTCACGAAGGCAAATCGTCCTCCCCGAAGAAGCCGTCGCATACATGCCACAGTGAGACTCGATGGTCATGCCGATAGAGCCTCGTAGTCCTCTTTTCTTTCTTTTGTGTGTGCGACAAATGTGTAAATCAAGAGGGAAGGTCGTCTTTCGGCGTAATCTGAGGCGGCCGTCCCGAGACGTGAGAATGGAGTGCCGCTGCCGCAGCATTGTGGCATTCGTTGATTGCCCTGCCTCGTTCACGTTGTGTCACCAGCTTTGGAATTCGGTCACGTCGAGCGTGTTATTGCAGAACAGGAATCGATGTAAGGGCGAGAGGGCACTGTGATCGCTCCCGTGGCGTCACTATTCACGACCTCCAGCCTGGCCAACTGCTGTGCAATGAGCCTCTGGAACTGCGCCTGGGAGACGATACGTGGCCGCAGAACTGAGCGCACGGTGCTGCGAGCCACCTCGTAACGTGCACCGCCACTCCTCGGCGCGATCCTGCGCACTATGTGCAACGTTATAGCTACGAAGTCCGGCGTATCTTTCGAAGCGAAGAAGTGCCGGTGCCGGACTGATGAATGTAGAGCCCAAGCATGCGCATTTCTTCGGTCTCCGGTATATCTGTTGGACCACCCTTGAGCGTAAAGGCTGTTCGAGAGGCCTGCTTTTTATTCAGCGTAATTAGCAACGTCCCTGTGGCACGACTTCTGGACTGAAATTCCGAGGCCGACAGCTTGAGCGTACGTATGAAGGACGTCTAGGGCTTGCTGTATGTACCGACACTGCGTAGTCAAGTCCCTGTGTTTAGACCACAATGTGACATCATCCGCGTAGATGAGAAATCTGATGTCTTGTACGTCATGCAGTTTCCATTCCAAAGGCAAGAAAGCGATGTTGAAAAGCGACGACGCAAGCGCAGAGCCTTGAAGCACTCCACAGTCCGATGTGAACGATCCTGCCGGTTGTCCATCAGCACGTACTGAAGATGTCCGCGAAGATAAAAAAAATGAATTAACCAATTTTTTTTACAATTCCAGGAATGCCGATACTTTCCATATTCCGGAGTAGTGTCATGTTCGATGTTGTCGTGTGCTTTTGCGATATCAGTAGCAACTGCAGTTATCACAAAATGGTTGGGAGGCGAAATTTGCAAAACCACATCCGCTATGATAGGAATACCGTCCTCTGTGTCCAAGTTTCGACCTGTGTGGTGTGATATTTTCGATTATGTAAAGCCACCATGATAATGTAGTGGCCATAGCATCCTATCAAATAGCTTACAGACCGTATACGTCAGCAAAATTATTCACAGGGACTGGACGTTTGTAGGTGGTTTGCCTGCATTGGGAATCGTTACCACAACAGCGTGTTTCCATTCAGCTGGAATGGCACCTTCGACCGGCACCTCATAAAGTAGGTCATCCATTGTGGTCCCCTCCATGTTCTTAAACAGCTCGTAAAGAATACTGACACCTCCAAGGGGCCGAGTATCTGCTCGTTCTTTCAATCGCTGCGATGAGCTCAGCCTTCGTAAATGGATTGATGAGGTCCGAAGAGTCCGTTACCACTGTCGGGCGTGGAGCAGCCGGAGGTTGTTGATGTTCCGGAAAGAAACATTCAGCGGCTTTCCTGGCGAACGCTGCTGGAGGTAGCTTCAGTGCTAGGAAAATACTTGCGGAAGAGTCAACTTGACCTTCACTACGTTCCATGGCCTGGAAGATGCGCCACAAGGCTATGTTTTCTGTGCCGGAGCCAGGACCCTCTCGCCAGATAGGCCAGCTGCGTCGTGAGAGTTGTTTTGATAGTGTTGTCTGGTCTTTGTTGACCGTGGTACAAATTGCGCAGTCGGCCAGAACAGATGGCAGTGTAGACATATGGTTGCTGGAGTTCAGCGATGAAATCCGGTCATCAGAACGCACTTGTTCCCCAGTGCGTCGCAGTTTGTTCAGTAGGTTATTACGTAAAGCGATAAAAATTGACGAATGGTCTCTGGCCCATGCATCTGGCTCTGAAGTCCCTGAAGGTGAACCAAGCCCAAGCCACGATGTCAGATCTGGCGCATGGTTTTGGGTTGCACGCAATGCAGACAGGCTGGGATATGGTTTATTCACGCCCTATCTTGAGGCATTTTGTCCGCTGTCCGCAGCATCACTGTCTGTAGATGTTGATGTTGAAATAAACCGAACTTGAACTCTGGAGAAACCCACCACAGTAGCAATGGAGTAGCGAGGGCCGCATACTAACACAAAATTTGGGGAGGCGGGCACATCAGACACCTGCCCTATACACTTCCCTCCTCTCCTGAAATTTGGGTTATTCGGCAGCCTGCCCAGTCCCCTCTCCCCCTCACCCTCCCCATCATCGATGTAGTATATGCGCCCCCCTCCCTCCAGAAAAACATTTGTGGCTACGCCACTGCTCCTAATACGCCTCTTACTCTGTGGTAAACCTCTCCCAGCGCGCCAGAAGAGTGCAAGTTGAAATTTCATGCATCAGAGAGCATTTAACAAAAGGAGTTAACAGTGTGAAAGCAAAGGGGCGACGAGGTGCGGTGTCTTCCACAAACAGCTCTTCCCCAGACCTCGGCGCGGGTCTTGTTCGTGCCATATCATGGCTTACCCTTTTCTTTCTCGTCATCGGGCGGGCTGACATAGTTCGCTACAAAGAGTGCAGTAGACTAAATAGCGCAGGTTCAGGTTAGCCTATCCTCCAGTGCGACAAGCCATCATGACTCAGTAGGTGTGGTTCCGTAAGCATCGATGGAATCAGCATGCAGCCAGCAAGCTTGAGTGTCCTGCACACGTCGTTTTGCTTTTAGCACACAGTGCATACATTAGTCGATATAGCCTCATCCCAACCTATAAGTTCGCGGCCGTGATGCGTGTTTCTGCGTTCCTGTGTTCTTGTCTCCCCTGTGCTGCAACCCAAATAAGCTTCAATTCACTGAGCTCCACCAAGTAGCCTGCCAACTCGTGCTCAGGCATAAATCTAGCTGGGCCTCGTGTCTGTTGCTCCATGCAAAAACTACGTATTGCGCCACGCGAGCTTCATATTAACGGCGCGTCGGCGCCGGCGAGGCTTCGCTGCCAAAAAAACAAGACAGGAGCGCGGATTTCTTGCGCTTTCTTTGCGTTCCCCAGGGTTTAGCGGGACGGGGCGTGGCGGGGTATGCAATTTATCTTTCGTAGCTCGAGAAAGGCTGGGCGTCTTTAAAGCCGCGGATTTTAGAGCGACGCCTTGCGCGCGCGCGCGCGGCGACCGTCACATATATGCCGCTGTCAGCGGGAGAAAATGTTGTTCGGAAGGATTACCCGAAAGGCCACGGCGGGGGTTTCGGAGGCGCCGCTTTTTCCCGACGTGCATTCCACTCGCATGAGCTGGCCTCGCATAGCGGCGGAGAATGCAGCGCGGTTAGGGCTTACTCTAACAGCAATTACATGTCGCAAGGTCAATCACCCCGTTAAGCGAAGTCAGGCAGCTATATAACGTAAAGCTCTAGCGCACCGACAAGGGCTGTGCAATGATCCCATTTGCTCGGAATAGCAGAGCCATACTGTTCTGTCTTTATTTTGACGAAACGTATATAAGGCAGAGATAAAGTTTTACGAAAGAAGTGAAAGGAAAGAGGATTTTAGTGGCCTGACGTGCCGGGCTTAAACTCGATGAAGGAAACTTGGGCAACAGCGCCGAGGAAACGTAAGAAGGTTTGGGAGAGCTTGCCACTTAATAAACGCCTTTATTTTATTTTTTTGTGTAGAGCATGGATTAATGTGACGCCTTGAAGCCTTCGTCCAGTCTTATCTTATCCGCTAAACTTCTCGTAGATAAGAGCGTTTTCTTATCAGATACAATTCGTATACAGTTTCAGATAATTTCGGATACAATTACGTATACGATAAGCTTTATGAAGAAAGATATTTGCTTGTGGCAAGATTAACAATAGCTAACGCAGTGTGAACAAAATTCCGATACATTCTCGTAGAAATACATGCCGCTTTGTTTCTTGTCGGTGGTAATGCAAATCAGCTGCAGTTTCCCTGCAAACTGATAATTCCAGTTAACAGGACTAAATAAAACTGTGGCCACGTTCGAAACTGTAGTTACCTACCTCGGAGCGACGCTATTCGTTGAACGAGTAACATGAACTCAGGTCACGTTTCATAAATTTGCTATCATTGCCCGTAATATATAAACACTGTTTATTATGGCGGCAGTATATTATGGCAGAACTGTAAACATAAACAAGTGCGACTGACAGACTTCAATCTTTGCACATATCTATCTCTCAATAGCGCGAGATAGCCGGATTAACGTATAATCTGGCTTGATGACTTTTACCTCAGACCGACCTTTCGAGCTTCTTCAAATAAATTTTCCTGTCTCGTTCTCTCCTACATTTTTAACCAAGCCTGTGGCAGCTGCTTCAGTATTTTTTTAATGCACCTAGTGGATTCGTTGGTGTCGTCAATTCTGTATTTTTTTTCTATGTCTTGTTGCTTCTACCGAGTGTTGCATAAATATGAGCGCTAAGTGTACACGGCTTTTCACTTTAAACGTCAAAGTCGATCGTGCTTATATCTGAGAGAGAGGTAGCATCTTGCGATCAATTTTGTTTAATGCTATGTTTGTTGGCATTGCTTAGTCGTTTTGTGCACAATAAGTTTGAAGTTGGGGTCGTCTGCGGTGCCCACTTCGGTGCCACGACGTCCAATGGTGTTCAATGTTTCGGCTCCGACACGTGTTTTGTGTGTAGTGCATCAGAGCGCTTTATACGAGGGGCGTTCGAGGTTTGACAGGAGGTACCAAGCCTCTCTTGTTCTGAAACTTTCTTTTTCTTCTTCTTTTTCTTTCTTTTTTTTTTTGTCACAGGGCACTTCTTTAGAATACCAGTGAAAACCATGGCGCGATTCACTGTAACCAAAAGGTACTCAGGTGGTACAAACTGCGACACCTTGAGTGGTAAGGTTCATCTACAGTTAGCCCTATAAGAAACGCGTTATGCTCCAAAAAACCATAACCTCGTATGATTATATAGGTTTATCTGGGTACACGGGAGCTTTTATTTGCGATCCCATATGGTGATACGGGATTAAGGATATGGAGTGCGTGTGTCCTATTTAATAAGGATGTGACACGGATACACGCGCACATGCATTCGTCAGTTCTCGCACAGCACGGCCAGGCAGCTGGCACTTCGAAATTGACCGTCACTTGCCAAGCCTGGAATAAAGTACTAGTAACTAGCACAGCTTGCCCAAAGCCCTTCTCTGCTCTTGGCGCATCTCCTTGCTTCCTGCCATGTCCGCGTGTATGAACAAGCCCGATGTAAGATGTTGCTGAGGTGGGAGGAACTCGCTTGCCATTGACACCGTTTTATGCGTCAATCTAGGCGCGCAGCTACACGTTTAACTCTTCCATGGCAGAAGGACAGCGATGAGTACTCAGCGCTCCCAAATGGTTTCGAGTACGTAATGCTGCTTAGCTTCGTTGATCTGACGAGAACGAGAGCATTAAGCGTGACACCCAACAGTACCGGCCGGAACCAGTCAAAATACGTACGTACGTTTGTAGTTGTCAAAACGCAGTAAGCCGGTGCAACATTGTGGACGCCAGTAAACATGAGCTGTACCTGCGTAATATAATTTGATCCGCAAAGTAGGTCCGTTAGTTTTCTTTATTTGCTCTTTTTTTTTTCTACTGCAGTTTTCAACAGTCATGACATCGATGGCAATATTGTATTTCTTTATAAACGTAACTGCATCAGGAACGAGATATTTACACCACTCTAAACCTCTATGTAGACCAATTCCAACCTGCTGGTTGTCAACTCGCCGACGTCTTGGCATGCCACAGGCCATCGTCTTGAACATTTCGCCCGGAACTCAGACGCAGCGGTTGGCTAAAGTAATTTTTCTTGACGATCTTGATCATCTTGTTGGGATACACGGTTTTCTTGGCCTGTGTGTCTACGTCCAGTATGTACCCCATGCCTTCAAGAGTCGGCCGAGCAGCTTTTAGTTGGGCATCGGCAGTCATCATCGCTTGCTCGTCCATGGTACTCGGCTTTGATACCGCGTCGTTTTGACCTTCCCTACGCTCGCCACTTTCCTCCGTTGCCTCAGAACTCAACTCCTCGTCGGAACTGCCCTTCGAAAGTCCGTAATCCGTACTCTCCTTCCTGGTATTGCCGAACACGTTCACAGGCGACGCCATCGAGCTTTCCTTGTTCGACGAACACATGCCGCTTGCCAGCTCCTTGCCCCTGCATTTTCGACCCTGGCTACAAGCTCCGTTTTTGCAGTCTCTGAACGGGTTCTTCATTTTGTCGAAGTGCCTGATGACATCCGTCGCCTTCGCGAGGGCTAACTGGCTCAAACGAGATTTTTCTATGGGTAGTGTGCAGTTTTCTTCTTGGCAGGTTGACAGCCTGCCGGCGATGTCTATTTCCTCCAAATTCTTAACACCGGCGTCGTTAAGTTGCTTGTCGCTGCCACTTTCACCATTTGCCGATGTCAGCGATGGAGGTGAATCATTTATACTTTTGTCCTCGAACGTCTTAAAAAGGTGCTTTGATCTCCCGTCTTTCTCTTGCCCCACCGGTACTATCTGCGAAGCCTCCTGCACGCCCGGGTAGACTTGAACATAATGATCCACATCGGGGTTATACACCCCGTGATAACCGCTTACGCCAGTGGCCACACCAGGCGAATAGCTGCCTTGAACTCCAGGCTTTTCTATCGGCGTTCTGTAAAGTTCTGGCTGGACAGCCGACCCTTCGACGTAGACTGGGTAAGCGGACACCGGAACGGCTGGGACTGCTTCAACATCTCGACTTGGAATGACAACAGCTGTGTTGGCGCTGTAAGGATTGGCGTAAGGAATGTCTGGGCGCGAGGCGACTTGGCCAGGATATCTATAATCGTGAGCTCTCACAAGCGGCACAGGAGGCTGCTGCTGGAGCGCGAAATGGGCCGGAGCGTTACCTGGATGTTGGTTGTGTCCAGCCGCACGGGCATTTTGAGACGGACTGAGAACCGCAAGTGACGCGGGAACCTGGTCTACGCTTAGCACGCCTGTGTTCCGGTAAGCATTCGTCGGGCCTTCGCCCTTGTTAAGCGACAAACCCTTGCCATCCTGACCTACAGAAGTTGCAGTGTGAGGCGATCCTGCATTGACCGCTGTATCTGAGTTAGGCTCGAAGTGGCGCCCACCCGTCCCTTCGACCGTGCCAACGTTTGTTTGAGCTTGGTAATTTCCTTGATTTGGGGCCATCAATCTAGATGGAGGTCCGGGAATGTATTCTTGATGCGCGTAATGAGTTCGCCCTCCTGTTTCAGCACTGGGTGGACGATGTGTCGGAGGTCCGGCAATGTAAGCGTTCGAAGGAGGGCGGTATGTTTCTGTTCCATAATGTGAATTCCTGTGATCCCCGTTTTCATCTCGTAACCCAGGATTTGCGGCTACGGCCTGGAAAGACTTTTCATTGTACAGCGCACGGCTGTTGACGGAACCCGGATTATATACAGCCGGGTGAGGAACTTCACCTACGTAATGCTGGTTGTTCACGTTCGGCTCCTCTCCTGTGACGGCTAATGGTTTGGCACCTCCCACGTTCGTGTAGAGGCTTGCCAGCACTTCCATGGGAACGAAATGCTTCTTTGGCGTTGGTTCCGAATCTGTGGACATGCCGCCTGTGACACTCTGAGCGCTACGACCAGAGTTGTATATTTCGGTATAGCCTCTGGGCGGCGAGATCTGTCCCGCCGGCTCTACGACGTCGCCTTCTGGACCTTTATATTTACCTGCGGTTTCAGGTGCCACGTTCGCGGCTTGTCCCCCGATTCTTACCGAAGCGACGCCAGGCGTCTTGCTTAGAACTCGAATTCGAATGATTTTCTTTCGTCTAGTTTCATCGTCGGGAGAATTTGTTGCATTTCCAGGTTCGAGTTCGGCTACTTTGTCTGTGGAACTTGAGAGGTGGTCACGTGGGCCCGCGGGGTGCACTGCGGAGCCATCTATTTGGTAAGTCTTTCCGTAGGGATCCCTGCTGTCCTTGTTAGCCTTTTCGTGGTGCGCCGAATCGTGCACGCCATGACTGTAGTGTTCCTTTGCCTTCTTTATGTCGTCGTGTCCCTGCTTGTGACCGTGTTGCCCCTGGGACTTGAGTCGATGCCCTTGCTCCTGGTTGTCGACACCGTAGGCTTTGTCGTGATGTTTGTCTGAAAGATGAGGTGGAAATATTATTACTATGTTGCCCTGTTTTTCCTTTATCCCCCCCCTTTTTTTTTCTTTAGTGTAAACCACAGCGATCGTGCATCCCAGGCGACTGGAATTCAAGTGTCGTGATTGCAATCGGTTTCAATTGTTAGGTTCGGTCAGGCTTGAAATTTGACTCGCATCATTCTTCGGTAGCAATAATCACCTGGCTCCCTGTGTGACTTAGCTATAAGACCCATATGATAGAGTATTAAGAAGAAAACCGGTTATTTGCTTCATGTTCTTTTCTAAAGCATCAATGCTCAATCGTAGGTGACGAACTTTGCCTAAAGGACATTACTAAACTGTCATAGCGTTCCTACTTACGGCTTTCCTCAACAAGAAACGAAAGTTGTTGACGGGAGCGATTGGCGCCTCTAGATGTCGTTGGCTGCATGCAGACGCTGCTACTATAGCAAAAAAGACCGCGTTACTATTGAGATACCAAATGTTTTTAATAAGTGGCATTTGTGTACGGGATGAAAATACAGCTTGTGCTGCCTTCAATACCTCTTCAAAAGTGCTTTCACTGCCGACAATAGACACTTCCCACCATCTTGCTTGTCTTTACACTCTGATGCTATTGGTGTCCTTGGTGTCAGTGTTTGTTGGCTTCTTAGGATATGATGTTATTATTGTAATATCTCTGGTGTTACACCCCGGCCTAGATGATACTCCAAATGAATCTCTAAAGCAGTACGCGGAATGATCTTCCAAGTATTTATGTGCGATATCCAAACGATCGCTTGAGGAAGGTGCCGTACCATATGACTGGAGAGTCACCAGAATTAAACCTTTATATAAATTTGGTGAAAAAAAGAATGTATACAAAATTATTGGCCAATCTCGCTTACATCGAGAACATGCCAGCTACTTGAACATATTATTCCCAAAGATTTATCTGACTTTCTAGAAGAACACAAAGTAATATCAAAAAGTTCGAAATGGCTTCAGAAGGAGATACTCTGCGTGTACGCAGATGGTAGAGACAATTCTTGATTTTTGACAAACACTTAACGAAGGCAAACAAACTGATGCAACATTTCTGGACTTTCGCACGGTTTCGCACAGAAAGCTGATTCATAAATTACGTTTCTTAAAATATGACAAGCGTATAGCCTGCATCGAGGCTTACTTGTCAAACCGGCCTCACTTTGTTTGTTGGAACAATGCCCACTCTCAGAGCGTTCCGGTTGAGTCTGGAGTCCCCCACGGATCTGTTCGTGGACCACTTTTGTTTCTTGTATTTATCAATGATATTGCCCGTTATCTTTCAGTCCGTGTTAAGTTATATGCTGATGACTGCGTCCTCTACGAAAAAAAATTAATTCCATTGAGGATAAAATGAGGCTACATAACGACCTTCAAGAGGTAAAATGTTGATGTGACATGCGACAAGTTGTAATTACTTTTGATAAAATTGTATATATGAGAACAACATTGAAAAAAAAAAACCTTCCCAGTACCAGTATCTTGTTACTGATTATGCGCTTTCTGAAGTGACATGCTGCAAGTATCTTGGCCTCTCGATGTCCAATAACCTTTCTTCCAGAAAACATATTGATATTGTATCCGCTAACGCTCTTTGTAAACTGTTCATTTTTAAGGCGCGCATTACGGTTTGATGCACCTGAATTTCAGTTCCTTGCTCATGATGCTGTTGTACAACTTATCTTGGAATAAGCTATGATAATCTGGGACCCGTATACACTAAGACCAATATATACGAATTAAAAGCAGTTAAAAAAGGCAGTAAGATTTATCTACAATTCCTATGGCTGTACATCCATCACGGATATTCTAAAAAAAAAAAGTGGCTTACCATTTGTTACTAACAGGAATCGTATTTGTCGCTCGAAATTCTTTTTCCCAGTTAATAAATAGGCATTGCAATATTGACACATTGCAAATAATTAGTTATTCCAGTGGTAAAATTATTGTTAACAAGAGTTAACTATTACAAATATTCGTATTTTCCTAAAGCTATAACCGACTGGAACAGCCTTGCTGATAATGTAGTAACACAGATTTCGTTGTCATTGTTTGAGGGGCATATTCAATAATTTGAGTGTGTGTGTACTATATATATATATCTATATATATATATATATATATATATATAATATGTCCGCACCTGCAGAGTTGCCTTGTGTTCAAGACCGCAGCATTCATAAATAAATTCGAATAAACGAATAAAGAGAGAGTCTTGCGACAAAATTTGTCGCCAGACTCCCTCTTTATTCGTCAATCTGTGGTGATTGCGCGTCGTCTGGTGGTGCAGTGCACAAAATAAATCGACTGCGCCAAATTCCTGGGTATAAAATGACAACAAATGTTGTGAGAAAATTCTTAAACAATTGCGCAGGCTTGTAAGACGCGCGTATAAGATACTGCGTCAGTACCTTACGTTCGCCCCACAAACGCAAATTGTTTGTGCAGTGTTACTTGTGGCGGTGAAAACAAGCGAACGTTTTCAGGCGAGCAAGCATTGGCATTTTGATCTGAAATGCGCAGTCTTGCTCGCTTCATCGGCATTAGCCGTTGTTGAATTCAATATTCTTCCTCCTATCGCTGCTAAATATGTCTCTTTATGACTATACCACAGTCTTAAAGGCTTTTTTTTTCAAGTTCGTGAACATTATTTTGCCTGCACAATCTTGTGTTTGGTCTGACACGAAGCAGTCTGGTACGCTGCCTTTGACAGACGTTATATTATACAGCTCTTCTGTCGTCTTTTCGCGCACAATTTTCACCTCCGCACATGCATCTGTAGCTTGTTCACTGTGGAAAGAATATAGCGCACAAAGAACGTGAATCAAGGCAGAGACGGCACCACAGCGATGAGCTAAATTTAGCGCTGTGGTTTCCGTCCTCTTTACCATGGACCCCGTTGTTTGCGCGCCGTTTTCTTTCGGTAATGATGCAACAACAAGCCCAAGTTTGAACTCTTCTCTTCATTGCGCTGTTTGCGCATAGTTCCAGAACCAATGAACTAATTCTTCCATGTTCTTTCGCGTTTCTCAATGTTGCGCCGTTGCCACTTGTCGACAGCGTTAAAAGCCGCAGGGCTACTTCAGTAGATGTGTTCGTTGCTACATGTAATCCATTTCAAGCACCAATGCCGGGCCTTCCTTTCTATGGTTTCCGTCTGCTCATCACACAATCGTAACTAATTTTATAGTATATTAAAATACCGTATATACTCGTATATTAGCCGCAACATTTTCACTTCTTGCTTCGCAATTTTGACAGATGCGGCTCTTACACGGGGCAGTCCATCTCAATCCAAATTTCAGGTTTGTTGCGTAATACATGTGTTTCACTTGAGGGCTATCCAGTCTTCATAATCGCTGTCAAGCTGTCGCTACTGCTCATGCTCGGTTAGGCAGCACAATCACGGTTTAAGGGGTATAGTCGCGCTCAGTGCCTCCCATGGAATTATATATGCCTATGTCTCCAAAGCTTTTCCCGACGATTTTTGAAGAAAGTGCACGCCAGACGCTTCTTTTTTTTTTCGACGTCTTATTTTGTCTTCATATTTCGGACGGCCAAGTTCGGAATGTGGCTCTTACATGAGTGCGGCCCTTAGTCGAGTATATAAGGCAGTTATTCACACAGCATAAAACCAAATCAGCACTTAGGAATATATCTTCTTTCTTTTCCACATTACTTCTCTTTTACTTTATTTTATTTTATTCCCGTCTTCTCATTTTTCTTGCTATGTTTGTCTAAAAATATATTTCCTAGAGGCGTGGCTTTGACTAGCCGGTCTCCGAATCGGAAGAGGAAGAAGAGAGAAAATAGTGCGAGCATCGCGCGCACACCGTGCAGAAGCGTTCGACTGATTTCGAATAATCCACCCATTTCTTGGCCAATCCCACATCGTGGGTAGGAGCCACACGCATCGCAGGCTACAACAACAACAATAACAACGACTGACCGCCATTGCATAGTTCATTCCAGTGCCGGCGGATGTCCCTCTACGCTCCTTTCAGTCGAAGAAAAAGCAATGGCAGATACCGTATTAGACGACACCGCCAAGAACCCTGCACGCCCACAATGCGGAAGGCCGAATACCAAGCGCCGGTCGTCGTGGAGGACCATCAGTCGAAGAGTAGCGCACGTATTCAGCAGCAGTTAGTTGCCATCGGCGAAGCCGCAACGCCTGTGCGAGATAAACCCTTCGCCACGTTGATTTGTCCAACATCATTGACGCACGCTGCCGTACCGAAAGCAACCAGGGTGAGGTCGGAGGAGGCGACCCTCAGGAACGTTATCGCAACTTCTCGAAGAATCAAAAACGCTGCAGGTGCCCTACCTCCCGAGAGTGACATGGGCGACGGTGGCGCCAGATCTACTCGCGAGGCTTCCTCTGCAAGGCGGACCCGTGCGGTAACCTCTAAAGGCGTCACCGACTCGAACGCTACCAGGACGAGGTCATCATCGAAGTCGGCGACGCCGAGGGACACAACCGCCACGAGTTCGCCCAAGGTGAGAAAGACTTCAGATGAGCCGCCACCCAACAAGTACGTGGGCGACGGTGACGATACACCTGTGCACGAAGCTTCCGCCCCAAGGTGGACCCATGCGACAACCTGCAAAGGCGTCGCTGACTCGAACGCTACCAGGATGAGGTCATCGAAGTCGGCGACGCCGGGGGAGACAAGTACCAAGGCTTCAGATGCACCACCACCCGTAAAGTACGTGGACGACGGTGGGGCAAGATCTGCGTACAAGGCTTCCTCCGCAAGGCGGACCCATGCGGTAACCTCTAAAGGGTCGCCCACTCGAACGCTACTAGAGCGAGGTCAGCGAAGCCGGCAGCGCCCCCGGTCATCACCACCACGATTTTGCGGAGTATTAGACAATACGAAGATTTCCCGCCGCCACAGGGTGACGTCAACGCTCCGTTCACCGTCAGGCAACCGCACAGCAAAGCTCCCACAGAGCGCCGGACAGAGCAATTGAGTTTGTCCCCAAAGCCAATCGCAGGGGCTGCAAACCGTCAGCATCGGTCAAAGAGCAGCCGCTCCTCCAGTAGCAGCGGTAGAGGAGGAAGCAAGCGCCATGAGAATGGCGGCGGTAGGTGCTGGGTCACGTCCTACTGCGTCCGCCAGCATGTCGTACTACCCGTCGTACTACGTCCGCGACCTGTTGCTGAAATGCATGTTCGACGCTGCAGCAGTGCTTTCGCAGCAGCGGCGGAAGAAGCATGAAAATACGACCCTTCATAGAAAGGCATGGGGCACCTCGCCTGACGCGCCTGCAGCCGCCGAAGTTCGGCACAGAATCTCATTCCCTTGTGACCGGTGATTCATAAGCAAGCTCAGTAAGCCCAAAGTTCTCTTTCCGTCCGTCGTTCCCGATGGCTCGTCAGTGCACGTGGCCCTCTCGTAGCCAAGCGAACGTGGACCAGACAGGGAACCAGCAACAGAAAGAAGTGAAAGCAAGATGAGATGACCTCCATCCTGACGATGAAGTAACGCCCGATACACAACGTGACTGTTATTGTCGTTTATTAGCGAAAGTCTCACAAAATGCCGCAGAAATTGTAGTTCGCAAGCCTCCCGCGCCAGGGGGGAAGACTCTGAGACTTGTGCTGTGCATTTTACTGTTTAAATTGCGTTGAATGATTTTGATGAAACGTTTGCAAAGCATATTTCCCGTGTCCTCACTGTTTCTTTTGAATATTAATGGACTATGCGTCTACTTGAGCAAATAACAAGGAAAGCTTGAGCTATATTACCACCAACGCCTCGATGGCCTGCCATGGTAAAAAAAGCTGTTGCCTGTTGACGTTGTAACAAATCCAGCAGGAAACCTGGGTTTTCTGTAAAATTCTTAGGAGAGTGCAGGTTTTAGGGAATGCTTTAATAATGACCTCGAAAACAATCGCAGCTAACATATTGTTGCTTATGGTTGTTTAAAATGGGGTGGAAGAAATTGTATTTATGCTGAACTAAAATTCAGCATTAGTTTTTCAGCTATCCATTCCAGCTTCTGGCGCCCGACCGCGCCGACCACTGGCTGTAGTCGCTAGGCGCGAGAAGGACGTGTATTGGACATGCTGCTATTAACCTGTGAGAGTTCATGGCGCATGTATATGTTAACGTAAGTTTCAAAACTTTCATGCCTGCTGACGTACTGAATGTGCTGCAAGCGTTAACTTCGGAAACTCGGGTGTCACTGTAGGCCTTGAGTTCCTACTCCAAAAATTTAATGACGTCTGCAGATCTTGAAGTTCTCCGTGACTGCCGAACACTCCAGTTCGTGTGCATCTCCAACGTGCCTTAACTCTGTCCTGTTTTCTGCACTATAATAATCCCATTTCCCATCTCCCAGTAGCTATAGGGTAAAAAGCGGGCTCAATCGTTAACTTCCCTGCCGTTACTTTATCTATCTATCTATCTATCTATCTATCTATCTATCTATCTATCTATCTATCTATCTATCTATCTATCTATCTATCTATCTATCTATCTATCTATCTATCTATCTATCTATCTATCTATCTATCTTTTCTTTCTTTCTTTCTTTCTTTCTTTCTTTCTTTCTTTTTCTTTCTTTCTTTCTTTGTTTCTTCATTTGTTTATTTATTCTTTTCTTTCTTTCGTTCTTTCTACGCGAGAACGTCTCCAAAGTGAGAGAGAACACAATTTAATGACCGTCCAGGACCTCGCTTGCATCTCAGGGTTTTTGATCTGTGCCTCCAGATTAAGCAGTTGGTCGAAACGCTGAGCTCGCAGTGCACTTTCGTATCTCTCACCAGCCCTTTGTCTTCCTTTGCCCTCTTTCCTTTTCCCTTTCCTACCGACGTTGGCCTATGCGGGGTAGCAGGCCAATGACAATGCTCCTTCGGCCGACCTGTTCCCTTTTCATTTATTAGAAAGATCTATGAGAGGGAAAATTGTCATCCACCCAACTGGGATGCTCCCTTCAACTGCGGCACTTTCTTTCTGCGTATTGATTTTCTTTTTAGCTTCGTGGTGTACAGCCGGGTGGATGACAATTTTTTTTTTCCTTTAGTGAACTTTCCTCGAGCTTGCAGGCTTCCATCAGAACTGATTTTCGAAAATGATATATATGTATCTCTGTCTCTCACCAGCCACGCTCAACAGCCAAGCTACAGCAGTCATGTTCTTTGTTTGGGATCTCCTGTACCCTTCTTGCTAGGAAGCTGGCATCATGGAATCTCGAATGCGAGCAGCAGTCATAGCGGATCGATAATACAGTGAAGCTCCTTTTGCCTAAACCTCCGGGGTTTGACGTAGGTACGTATAGGCACGTTTCTCGCCGAACAAAGAGAAACTTAGGCCACCGGGTATGTGCGACAGCCCATTCTTAGGTCGCTCCCTCAGAATGGATTTGCGCCGCCGTGACACAACGGGTATAGACCCATTTTTGCGACGTTCAATGTTCTTCCTTCGACATCGCGAATTGCAGAACGCATAATTTGGGAAGGGAATGCACCATTCTCGACCAACAACGACGGAGCGTGTTCGCGACAATAATGGTGGAGTATCGACGGGAAACCTACTGTGATTGAGTGAAAGTTCCCCAAAAGCCCATGATGACGTGACCGTCCCTCCTAAGTTGAATCCTGGATCCGGATTTCCGTGTGAGGTGTTATACTTCTGTGATTTTGAGCGGAGAAGATTGCCCCCATCATCTTTGCGGCAAGAGCAGAGGAGCCAAACTCCTGCGTCACCTTCCTACCACGTAGCTTACCTTACCTTGACAGCACCCCCCGCCATTTCCGTTACCCTTCGGCGGAGGAAAGATAGTCCAGAGTGGAATTGCCCTCTCGAAAAAACGTAATAAAGACGTTTTCAAACAAACAGGTAGTATACTTAGGGGCCTTTCGTATTTTCCTGCGCATACACCTCTCACCGCCATTATTTTATTCACAAGCACAACGTGAACGCCGCCTTCGTCACCTTGACAGAGGCTAATAAATGGCCATAGGCAACGACACCATGCGCGAGTCATCCGTGACCGCTGCTACCTCGCTAACTTGGACAAGCTTCGCGTCATTTGGATTTCGATTGTGCGTCAAATCCGCATGTTTTATTTTTTTTTTCATTCGATCCTCTAGGGCAGACTCGCCTCACCTTTGTCGACGTACTCTTTCTCCGCGATGATGCGGTAGCCACGCTCCCTCCATCCGGCACGCTGGTGGCCTTTGTCCTTGTCGGTGAAACCCTGCGATCCAGCCTCGTGGTGGTACTCCTCGTGGTTCTGCGCGTCCTTCTGGGAGAATCCCCTGCTGCCACCGTCTATTCCCTTGCTGCCGCCAGTAGCCGGCGCACCGTGAACGTATACGGGTGCGTACCCAGCGCCCACAGCGTGCTGCGCAGTGACGAAAAGATTATTTGATGAAACGTGGGTTTGGGCAGAGTTCTTCAATGGTTTGGGTAAAAACGAAGCGTACTCTGCGGGGACGTCACGTTGCTTTTTCCTAATCGCGGAAACCCTTAAACACAGACAACGTGGCTGCTCCCGTCAAGAGAAAGTGAGATCAGGATTTGAATAAGAAAGTAACGTACAAGGACGAATTTTAATGACAGAAAGGTAGAGAGGTAGGCCTGAGTTAAGTGCCTCTGACCTCCTACTCTACGCTGGGAGTACGTACTAATTAAAGCAAGAAACGGGGAAACAACGAACGTGCCAGGCAGGAGAACAATGCATCATGAAGAACGACGCATATCATGAAAACGTCAAAACAAGAAGGCAAAATAAACTGAATAAAGACAGCATCGATGAGGTCACTTAATAAGCAACACTTTAGCACAAATGTCGCTTTCAGGGGAGAGTGGCATCACTCCGGAAGGCTTAAACCCTGTGTTCCTCAATTATTCTGAAAATAAGAGCGGGAGAAGTAGTTTTCTGGTATTCAAGGGGACTTCAAGGGCAGGTTCTTATTGCTTAAGCGCAGTATCACGCCTTCTGCACTCTTCTCCATGCAACACAGTAGTATTACAGAAAAGACTACATTTGCGCAAATTCGTAAGTTCAATTCTCGTTTCTAAGTCGCGTGCTATGTGTAGCTCACGATCAACGCGAAAAAAAGTGTGAACTTAACCCACAGGTCAAGGCGGTCAGCCACTTTAGTAAATAAAGCCGCTCTAAGTGAGAACAAAACTGTGATAACAACGTAATTGCCGGACACACACGCGTTTCATCTATAGTCATGAACTTTTCGCGAAACAAAGTGTTTTTACTATAGCGTGATGCGCCACCCGCTACGACGACCACGAAGGGTCACACATGCAGACGCCAAAGTTGGTTCACATGCGTAGACAGCGTACTGCCAGCGCGGATAGCTGTGGCGGTTGGCCACACCGCGGTAAGCTAAAACGTTAATACATGATACGCAAAATTCCGCAAGCAGGCTTTCCTACGCACACTACTTCCCTGATCAACGTGACTGAGCTCCCGCTAGTATCACGTTGAAGTAATAATAATTAGTGGTTGTTTATTTTCCTTTAAAATGAAGGAAAAGAAAGTAAGGAACTTCAAGTCATGTGCATGTGAAAGCGTGCTTGCAAAATTCGGTCGGCAGTGAGAGAGGCGTTTTGAAAGCTCGGATGGCGCGAAGTACGGAGAGCGGCAAAGATGCTGGCGCCAGCTAGACCACTGGCGCCTTAATTCACGAGTGTAGTCTAATATCCCCCATTTTGTTTAGGTCAAGATATATACTCGCGGGATATATACTCCAAGGGAATGCAAGCGTAGCAGGGGGCGGCAGAAAGTTAGGTGGGCAGATGAGATTAAGAAGTTTGCAGGGACAACATGGCCACAATTAGTACATGACCGGGGTAGTTGGAGAAGTATGGGAGAGGCCTTTTCCCTGCAGTGGGCGTAAGCAGGATGATGATGATGATGACGACGACGACGACGACGACGACGACGACGACGATGATGATGATGATGATGATGATGATGATGATGTACTCGCGGCGAAGCGCACTTGCCGATTTTTCGTATCGTCTGTCGCATCGCATAATTCGCATGCTCTTTCAGGCCGTTCACCTCGCATCAAAACCTACGTGGGTTCCCTGTGCGTAGCCACCACCGAGATGCCTCTGGTGGCTCTGGTGCCCTTGCGATGCGAACCTGTCGGCGCCCTTGATGGCGTCGGTGCTCGTTTTGCTCCGGTGGGCCGCCTTCAGTTTGTCGTGTCCGTCTTCCTTGAATTTCTCTGCGTAACAACGCGGTCATATCGCACGCAAACGTGCCACAGAAGAAGGTTAACAGTAGGTGAAACCATGAGAACGTAATGCGCAGACAGCAATCAAGTGTCTTATCGGCAGGAGTACTGGCCATCTGGCCCTCATTTTACTCACCCCTCTGTGACTTTTGCTCACCCACGTATCTCATATGTATCATATCTATACCCATGCACTATATCTCATATTCCAGTTCTTTTAGAAAAATCACAACATCCTTAATGTGACAGGTACTTTCAGCACATGTCGTCGCCATCAGAACCGCTTACCCTCTTCATTCTACAAAACGAGAACTATGTACAAATGGGTCCAATATGAAATTAGCCGGTGTTCGAACAACGATAGCAGATGTGCGATTTGAAGCCTCGCTTGCAGATATTTGCAGAGTAGCATTTATGTCGCACAATAGGTCCCGTGATACGCTTTTGATTTTTTCGGCAGAAGGAGGCGACAATAGGCGGTATTGACCGCAAATCCACCGTTATCTGTCATGTTGACCTCCTATAGGCACACCCAGAGATAGAGAGAAAAACAACGGAAAGGAGAAAGGCGGGAAGGGAGAGGGGTAAATATAGAAAGTACAGAAACAGTGACCGCTGAGACAAACGATGGCAGTAGGCCACGATCACCGTGCATAAATTAACGCAGAAGATGATCATGCCGAACATAACGAACACCAATTAAGGCTTGTGTTGTCCATAAGAATAGTCAATTCTGCTGTACTTAAGAGTTGTAGCAGTGCCTTCGTCGCCTTCTGCTGCGATTAGTGTTACGAGACCGCCATTGCAAAAATGGTCTCTTCCAGCAAGTCGGGACGAGGCAAGGGGCGTGGCTCGCTCACCCCTCTCGAAGTACTCGATCTCGGTTCGGACCCTGTACTTGCGCTCGGCCTGACCGCCCTTGTCGTGGCCTCGCTCCTTGTGCACCCTGGCTCGGGCGTCCTCCAGGTGGTGGTGTGCGCCGCCCGCGCTCTGGCGACCGTGCTGCTCGTGCTGCTGGCTCTGGCCACCGGTGGCCCACTGGCCGTAACGGTAGCCCTGGCTCTCGAGGCCTCCAGTGCTGCGTTCAAGCGTGCAAATAGTTCATCGATGAAGCTTGGTGGAGGGCTGCTGATTAATTTTGAAATGTAGTGTCAAAATAGGGACAGAGAGAAGACAGCTTTGCTGTTGCAATGCTCTCTCTTTATTGCGTGGTGTTGGCGCGCGGTCTTTGTTAATACGAGGCGCGACGGAGGGCAGAAACAGACACACCAGCGCTATATCAGCCTATCCTCATGTCTGGCATGCTACTCCAAGTGCTACTCCGAGGGTTAATTAGTAATATGAACTGTTGTTCAGCTTTTGGTCACTCTGCTGTGTTGTGACCTAGAAAGGGCGGTGTTGTGCAGTAGATTCCAGTTAAATTTTACCACTTTGAATTCTTTAAAAAATGCCCCTGGCCAGGTTTGGGCATTGTAAACAGAGAAGTGCGGCACGCAGAGCACGTGTTGGCAATCGTGTCTTAAATATATAAAGTGGCTGCACGGTGCGAGAACAGCCTCTCGATAAATCCCCGTACAGCCAGAGTCACACGCACAAATGCATCTAAGTAATGCGCACTGCCTCAAACGTCACCGATTATGGTACGGCATTTCGCTAAATTGTTCAATGTAGAATGAACAATGCAGTCACTGAGAGTGTGCCCGCATCAAAAAGAGGCAGAGAAAAAAATACAGCAGGTGGTATGCACAACGTAGACGTGACGCGGTTCCTCTGCTCCGCTATGGAAAAAGGCAAGGAAGAAAAGTCTCATGGACTCCAGCAGAAAAAAAGATTCATCAGCCATTCCGCTCTGTGAAGGTGGACGGTCATCGAAACTGTTTAGCACACGACACAGAGGACAGCACCTTGAACACAGGTACGAACATATTTATTATTGCGAGATCAATTATATGGACGCTCCAGCCGCATTTCTGCCGTCACCGTGAGGTTCCGTATGAGTGAAAGCGTGTGAGGCTGAGCCGGCGAATGCGGTTCAATCTCGCGTGCTCGAGCGAGGTACGCAGCCCAGATGCGTACCCTCTCCTGTGGCGCGCGAGGCAGGGAACTCGGGCCAACATCCTCTATTTGTCAGGCGAGGGATGAACGGCGTTCTTCTCCGACGGCTGCTATAGGAGGCCTCGATGCCCTCCTCACCCGCCTCTCCGTACAGAGTGGAGACAACCGCGGCGTAACGGAACTAGCTGTGGAGGAAGACGACTACGATGAACGCGCGAGCACAGGCGAGAGCGCGGTCTAGCGGTTGCGCCGAGGGCCGCAAACGAGCCAGCTGTGGAAGAAGACGACAATGCTCGAGCTCGAGCCATTGCTGAGGATGACAGTTGACGACGACAACTATGATGATGATTATTATAGTTTCCTATTGCCAATGAATGGCTCATACCCCCGTAAACGTGGCCTTCCCATTACGACGACAGAAGAGAAGTGACATTCTACGCCAGAATGATGAGCGGCAACGGAGCACGCTGTGGAAGGAGACGACGACGACGACGAACGCGTGAACAGGGGAACGAGCGCGTTCGCGCGGTTGCATCAAGGGGCGCCAACGAGCTAGTTCGCGGGTTGTTCGCGGACAACGGACATGCCCTAGCCACATATGACTTCGATGTAAAAATGTACTTGGGCAGTGAAGTTCGCCTCCCGACAGCATGGCAATGTGACATTTCAATTTCTCCTGTCTACTCTAATAACCAGCCAATATGAAAAATTCTTGCTGTAAGACGTTCCATAGACGGCGCCCTACAGCTTCCGGTGCATAGCCGAGATTTGTCATGGGGCTTGGTTTGGGTCCATTAGCGGGCACTCTAATTCTAAGTACGCGAGCGGTTTTACATTTCAATTCCAGCTTTGCGACCGCTTCTGCAAGCCACAGCTGCGGGGTGGACGCATAGCAGAGATGAAAGTCGGTACATACATAACAGTGTTCGAAATGTTTACCCACATTGCCAGCTCATACATCTGTCGTGTGTTGAATGTTGTGAAACATTTTCGCCACGAAGCAGCATCGTGAACGGCATGTAATATATAGGGTATCCCGGCTAACGTTAGCCAAGCTGTTCAACGAAACAAAAGATATAAAAACACGGGGCAGGATACGATCTCAAGAGCTATACGCTGTTCGGTCGTCACACCCTTGACGATCAAACACCCCGTAGGTTTTAAAATTGTATCTTGCAGCATCTTTTTCTAACATTTTTTTTTCGTTGTGGAGCTTAGCTAACTTTAGCTGGTACACACGGTATAATAGGTGTAGCACCGGGAAGCAACCTTACCTGTGTTGCGCACTGTGTGGTGAGACGTGTTCGTGCAGGCTTCCCGCTGCCGGAGCCAAATCTTGAGACGCGTTGGTCGGTGGATGCACAAATATGAATTCCTTCCGCATTGTTGGCAGAGCCTCCCCTTCAAGAAAAAGTGAATGGATATTCAAGAACGTCACCTGTTTGTCTAGACTGGAAGCGAAGAAATACTCTTCGATTAATCTGGGTCCGTATTCACAACATTGTTCTTACGCGAGGACTGTTCGTAAAAGCAAATGTCAGGCAGTCATGATTTTGGACATGTAGTTAGAGAAGGTGTTCGGTCAGTGGCAAGCAGAAATTACTAACCGAAAGCGTTGGGAATTTGAACCCCCGTTCATTACTCTCATTTACGCTAATCCGAACAAAAAAAAGTCTGCGTCAGTAACTGCTTTATCGAATGAAACGAGCAAGGCTTGCACTTTAGAAAGACTTGCTCAGACGAAGAGTAATGCTGGTGCTAGTAATAAGCTAGTAATAAGCCCAAGTAAAAGAAAAACAGTCCGTGGGCTTTCACCGCCAAGCTGCGGCGACTTTCTTTTTTGGCAGAAACTGCGTACTTCTTAATGTACGGTAGCCAGTATCACCCCTTTTACACTCGTGTGCAAGAACAAATAGCCATCAGATGGGAATTATTCTACGGAAATTCTGGAGTAGCAGGCCAAAGGTATGCTCCTCTGGTCAACAGCTCCGATTTGTATTATGCCTATATGCATATATAAACCTCATATTTTTTCTTCAAATATATTATTTCTTGTTTTATTTTCATAAATCGTTTTTATCAAAGGTGTGTGCTCTAGGATCTTCACTGCATTTATGGAAAGGCTGTTATTGTTCACACTCTCCAATTCCACCACGTTGTCGAATTCCGCCACATTTGCGTCTTCAGCTCTTCAGAAACGCAAGCATATGACCTCTTGTCAGCTCTTCAGAGAGAGCGCAGTCGCTCTGTCTAAAGAACTGATGGAGAAAATGGCGAAGTTAAAGGTGTGGTGTAATCGGACTGCCCGGAATAGCAAAGCCTAGTCACGTTTCAGAAAGAGTTACTCCGCTTGTCGAATATACCGAAACCACAGCGACAAATTCGCATAAGAGAGTAAAAAATAATAATGAGTTCGCTCTTACCGCCCTCCTGCGGCGACTCGTACAGCGTGACGCTCAACGTGGCGTTGTCGTGCTCTCCCACTCTGAGCTCTTTGACGGCCTCCTTGATGACCGGTATCCTGTCCTTGCCGTGTGAAGGACCGCGAGAGAGCGCCTCCAGGTACGGCACGTGATTTAGCGTGTCCATCAGACGCATCAGGTGCTTGAGAACGCGTTCGCTCTCCTCTGGTATCGACGTCGTGTTGGCGTCAGACGACGTGACGTTGGTGACGTTGACCGACGTTGTAGCGCCTTTCTGTGGCCGTGATGCTGCTTCCGTCAACGTGGTGCCGTCCACCGGCCACTTCACGCCCGTCGCAAAAGGCGGCAGCGTTGACGGTACGATGGGAGTACTTGCTAGCACAGCCTGCACAAAGGGTCTCATGCTTGCGAGACGTGTCCGCTAGAAATATATGTGTCGACCAGCAACACGAGAAACATTGGTAAGCTTGGTCTTTTCTTTTTAATGAAAACAGCCAATGAAGCCGACGCAAACCCACTTTCTTGTTCTTAAAATCCGCGGGTTTACTGATTCTGCCGGCACATGACTTGACAACTTTGGAACTGTCGTTAGTCACAAATGCAGGTCGCATGAATGCAACCAGTACTGTTCCAACACTTAAGTGGATAAAATGAGTTCTCAAGGGTGGCTTCTGGTCCCGCGAGATCTGCTCCCCAAAAATGAACTACGCGAAGGCGAACGGGGACGCCGAAAGGTGTAGCACATTCGCCGAGGGCTAACGCATTTCTTGTCGTACGTGTCACTTCTTTATCGTCCCAGTTCGCTTCGTGCGGTTCGCTTCTGTTTTTATTCCGATGTCAATTATACCTACGCTCTAGGCTCACTTGTGCCGTCGCCGTTGACGTGCTGTCCTGCTACCGGCGATGCATGCGCTGTACACGTGCTTGGAGGATTACACTGTGAAATAATTTGCACCCTTAAAAGTGAAAAAGGGTGTAAATGTGTATATAACTCACACCCTTAGGGTGTTACACCCTAAGGGTGTGATTTTTAGACACATTTACACCCTTTTTCACTTTTAAGGGTGTAAATTATTTTACAGTGTAGATTGGATCCAGAGACGCGAAGTGCGTTTGCCTCCAATTAAAAGCGAAAAGTGAATGCACGGACACGCTTTTGCCGTGGGCCACACCTTTTTGTTGGGGATGCATGTGTATGTTATTAACGAGGATTTAGCTTTAGGCGCAACACGCTAGAAACAACAAACCTGACGCAGCAGATTGATCTTAGACCACATTCATTTTCAGCGACATTGCTGTTGCCTATTTCGAGTGCTTCAGAGGACTGTGTATAAACTTGCTCGAAGCAAGCACCCCTCTGGTATAAGGCGCCTTGCACTGCCGCGAAAGAACGGCATAGTTGCGATTGCATTTTCTTTCTTGTACGCATTATTTATGCAATATTACACCGCCCATACCATCACACTTTCAAAGCCTTTTGCTTATTATTTTATTTGCGAGCATAATTTACTTTTCGTATAATTTAACGCAACATTCGTAAACTCGTTGAATGGGCCCAAATTGTTAAACGTTACGAAACATTCGGGGGAGTTGGCAGGCATGCGCGACTTCCCATCACGCCAGCGTTCTGATACTTTCAGAGGAGCTCTAAACCTTGCTCTCGCTTTCAATGTTTTGCCTTCACACAAATTTTTTTCAATGAACCCACTATATCCTGAACAAAGTATTATAACCTCTTCTCAGCGAATATGCACTTGCATGATACAGAGGGCTGACTTCTTTTTTTTTCCTCAGGCACCCGTGAAGGGCATGATCTGAGTGTTCGCATTACAAGCTTATCTCCCTTCCTTAAATCGGAGAGTCCAACTGTAGACCTCCCATTACTTGAACAACGTCTGTATGTCATGTACGTCAAGTTCTCTTCACCGAAATGTTCGCACGGCGATGTTAAATCAGGGGCTACCCATACTAACGGCAGCTTCGGCAGCTTTCTCACTTTGAATGACACGCGTTCTTCAAAGAACTACGGCAAAGAGTGCTTGCAGTTACGAAAATGTATCGAAAGTGAAATGCCGTTGGGGCACGGGGATGGAGAGGCGATCCGCAGAGCTTCTGGCTGTTAAGTAGTTCAGGCATCACTGCTATACAATGAAGTTCAGAAGGATAGCGCTGCCGCACTGTGATTCACGTGTTTTGTACAAGGGGACATACCTCACTTAATATGCTCTTGCAACCTCTTCTAATTCTAAAGGACCACCCTAGCGTCCAATCTGAACATGCGACTGGGCCCGGATCACGCCCTCAGCTGCAACAGGTACTCAGGACATGCACAAGTTTCGCCTGCGCATCTCCGAACTACGAAGACTCTTACAACCTGCCGGCAAGACACTGGTCTCACCGAGGTACTTCAGTATACCAAAACAGTTTTACGAAGACCCGCAATGCGAATGAAGATGCATGAAAGGGAAAAAAACTGTCATCCGCCCGATGGCACGCGTTCGAATGCATATGTCGTGCGAGTGTTGCGTGTCCAGTGCTGGTGTATTTGTCTTATTCATCTGGAGTACCATGACATGGGCGTGCCGCTACGCTAACTTCTCCAGTTTTCATTGACGACCATCTACCTACGTATGCCTATCTTATATCTACTGCAGTACGAAGGCCTCTGCCTGCGATCTTCAGTGCTTCGCCAACTGATTCCAGCTTGCGCCTGCGAATTTCCTAATTTCATCACCCCATCTAGTTTTCTGCCGTCCTCGACTGGCTTCCCTTCTCTTGGCGCCCATTCTGTAACTGTAATAGTTCCCCGGTTATCCATCCTACGCATTACATGACCTGCCCAGCTCCATTTTTTTTTCTCTTAATGTCAGTTAGAATATCGGCTATCCCCGTTTGTTCTCTGATCTACACCGCTCTCTTCCTGTCTCTTAACGCTACGCCTAACATTCTTCGTTCCATCGCTCTTAGCGCGGTCCTTAACTTGTTCTCGAGCTTCTTTGTCAGTCTCCAAGTTTCTGCCGCATATGTTAGCACCGGTAGAATGCATTGATTGTACACCTTTCTTTTTAATGATAATGGTAAGCTTCCAGTCAGGATCTGGCAGTGCCTGCCGTATGCACTACAACCCATTTTATTCATCTGTACATTTTCTTATGATCAGGGTCCCCTGTGAGTAATTGACCTAGGTAAACGTACTCCTTTACAGACTCTAGAGGCTGACTGGCGATCTAGTATTCTTGTTCCCTTTCCAGGCTATTCAGCATTATCTTTGTCTCCTGCATATTGATCTTCAACCCCAATCTTGCACTATTTATATTAAGGTCCTCAGTCATTTGTTGTAATTCGTCCCCAGTGTTGCTGAACAGGACAATGTCATCTGCAAGCTGAAGGTTGCTGAGATATTCGACGTTGATCCCCACTCCTAAGCTTTGCTTGTTGGATAGCTTGAATGCTTGTTCCAAGCACGCAGTGAATAGCATTGAAGAGATTGTGTCTCCTTGTCTGACCTCTTTCTTTATAGGTATCTTTCTACTTTTCTTGTAGAGAACCAAGGTAGCTGTGTAATCTTTATAGAGTTTTCCCAAGATATTCACCTATGCCCCCTGTACTCCTTGATTACGTAATGCCTCTAGGGCTGCTGGTATCTCTACTGAATCAAATGCACTTTAATAATATATGAAAGCCACATAGAGAGGCTGATTGTACTCTGCGGATTTCTCGATTTCCTGATCGATGACATGGGTGTGATCCATTGTAGAGTATCCCTTCTGAAGCCAGCCTGTTCTCTTGGTTAATTGAAGACAAGTGTTGCACTCATTCTATTGGAAATTATCTTGGTGAATATTTTATACAATACTGAAAGTAAGCAAATAGGCCTATGACTTTCAATTCTTTAACGTCTCCCTTTTTGTGGATTAGTATAATGTTGGCATTCTTCCAGTTCTCTGGAACCCTTGAAGTCATGAGACATTTCGTATAAAGGGCCGCAAGCTTTTCAAGCATGATATCTCCTCCACCCTTCATTAAATCGTCTGTTATTCCATTTTCTTCTGCCACTTTTCCACGGTTCATGTCTTGCAAGGTCCTTCTAGCTTCATCGCTAGATATAGAAGGAGCCTCCGTATCCTCTTCATCACTACACCGAACGAAGGTTGAATGAAGAGTGAAGGTAGCATGGCTGCTCTGGGCGCAGTACAAGTTAGTATAGAATTATTCCGCTGCTTTTACTATATATTCGAAATTGCTGATGATATTACCCTGCTCATCTTTAGGTGCATACATCTTGGCTTGTCCTAGCCAAGTTTTCTTTTCAGTGATTTCATGCTGCGTCCATTTCTTACTGCTTCCTCAGTCTTTCTGACGCTATAATTTCGAGTATCCCTTACTTTCTTCTGGTTGATCAGTTCTGACAGTTCCACGAATTCTATCTGATCTCTTGAGTTGGACACTTTCATGCTTTGTCGTTTCTTTATTCGGTCCTTTGTTACTTGCGAGAGCTTACCTACTGGTTGCCTTGGCGCCTTACCTCCCACATCAATTGCTGCTTCTGAAGCCAGCCTAGTCACGGTTTCATTCATTACCTCTATGTCTTCATCTCCCTGTTCTAAAGCTGCTTATTTGTTTGCAGGCACCAGCCTGAATTGGTCTGCTTTTACCCTTACTACCAGCCTGCAGTGCGAAAGCCAACACCACTTTGGCAGTGCATGCTGGAGTCGCTCGTTCGCCTGGGGGCTGACTACACTTTCCCCTCACTTCTCGACCGCGTCCCGGTAAAGTGCGCGGCGTCCCCTTCGGTGGTCCAAGGGCCACCAGCGCCGGCCATGCGCGAAAAATGGGTTTTGTTGCCCAAAGACTCTGAGGGCGACAGGAGAGCCGTTTTTATCTGCCCGGGGAATGCAAGCAGCCGTGACAGTTTTCGCTGGCGGTGCGTGTCCGAAAGGTTTTGTGCGAGTGTGACGGGACTTCTCCGCCTGGTTTTCGCCTTCCCACGCTGCCTCGCTCTTTTACCGCGGCCACTTATTCAAGAGCGTTGGTGCCGTAATTTCCGTTCTCCTTTTCTTCGCGCCCATGTGCTGCTTGGAACTGTGTTTTCTGTTGTCACCGTGCCTCTTGCTCCCGTTATCTTGATTTGTAGAGATCGTAGAGGACGGTCTTGCAGTCGCGAAGCTCCTCGTATTGTATAGGATTATCTTTAGGATTCCAGTTGCGTTGTATTCTTTCTAGAAACAAATATAGCGCTTGCCGGAGAAAATATCGAGGCTGCTTGCTCAAACAGCGCGCGCGGGTGAAAGTTGCGTAAGCTGTACTTCTGCAACCTTGTCGAAAAAGAGCCGACGCTTTCACGAACCACCGTCAGTGAGCGATTGCGACATGAGAAGCAATTTGGAACTGTGGTTTTCTTGGTTTGTTCCGGTTATCCGTATAAAAAATCTGTTTGCCGAAAAAAATGAAACATTTTCCCTAAAGAAAGAAATACTGCGCTGTTTGTATCTTTACCTTCGTAGAATTTTTATAAGCTGGTACCCTGTAACAGCGAACAACCAACAAGCTCAACTCGAAACACTACGTTACGCAGTTATCCTGCGTGGGTACCTTATCTGATCTGCATTCAGTGGCGGTATACAAGAGGTCTGCTACTCGTGACCTAATATAACTATGACAGCCTGTCTTAGCATATGCGTATTACCATCACAAGTGAATACCGGCAGATGCGGGACGCTTCTAAAGCATGACAATTCCTACAGTACAGACTACTATACCTGCTAATAGCTAAACATGACTAACACCGCCAGCAGCGCCTCCTCCTCATCTGTCACTTAACTGTTGTAGAACTGGCTTGCCTTACAAACACATAACCATCATTTGCTGCCTCCTCGAAGCGCAGGGACCCTTACCAGAACTTCATTAGCGCAATAATAAGTGTCTAAAATGAAATATTACATTTCTGTCACTCGCTTCCTGTTAAAAAACGGAAAAACACAATCAGAAGCTGTAATAGCTGCTATACACTGCGTTACAGAGGGTCACAAAAACGGCAATAGGAAACCAGAAACGTTAAATTAAAATTAAATTATGGGGTTTTACATGCCAAAACCACTTTCTGATTATGAGGCACGCCGTAGTGGAGGACTCCGGAAATTTCGACCACCTGGGGTTCTTTAACGTGCACCTAAATCTAAATACACGGGTGTTTTCGCATTTCGCCCCCATCGAAATGCGGCCGCCGTGGCCGGGATTCGATCCCGCGACCTCGTGCTCAGCAGCCCAACACCATAGCCACTGAGCAACCACGGCGGGTACCAGAAACGTTGAAAGATGTGCTCGTGGGTCAAATACAGATTGCGAACAATGTAACAACGCAAGCTCTGCGCAAAATTCTGTCGAGGTAGTACTGAAACATAACACCTCAGATATACCCATACTAGTTAGACATATTCGAAAAGTATAACCATCGATACCGACTAAGTTGGTATGCCGGCGTATTATACCTATGGACTGGAGACTGAGACCACGTGGTACTCAGAACTTGAGTCAGAGTCTTTTACAATTACGTACTTCACAACAAGGTCTTTGAGAAAGTTACCCTCGTTATAACGAAAAAGAAGAAAAAAAACGTTGGCCTCGCCTGATCGTCCCATCAATGCGAAGTACGAAAACCGTACCCCACGTAAACTAAGGCGACTACGCTGATTTAATCGCCAGAATAATCCTTTAACTACGGTGAGGCTTCCTAGAGATGTTTGCTTACTGGTCAAACAGAAATCACCGTATTGAAAAGCGGAAGGTATCGGCAGAACTGAACTGTGTTGCAGAAGAAAAATGTTGCATTTTCGAGTGCATAGGATCTTGCGAAAAGCGCACTTTTACACGACAAAGTGCTCGCAAGCGCACACGTAAAGGATGCACACCTTCCTCTGCACAAGTTCAGACTTCTGCATATATATATATATAGAATGCCGTGTAGTCTTCAGCAGCTAGCTAACGTTTCTTTGCGAAATTTAGTGTAGCCCTGCGCCGGCGTATTGCGCATAAAAATAAGCCCCGCTTTTCGTACTTCATTTACTAATGCTGTCCTAATTTCAACTTATGAAATTAGGCTAGGGCCTAAATAGTTCACTGTCAGGTGAGATCAGTTCCCACTATACGTCCCTCACGCATGGAATCAATCTCATTCAAGCTACGGGGTACTATTTTTTTCTTTTTATCAAGGGACTGACGACATATTTTCTAGTCTAGAAGAACCACGATAGATATGGATAAGGACATCATCCAGGTTACTTTTTTTATGCTTGGACGCTTCCTCAACCGCAGCGAGAACACCAAATTATCCAGCATTCGTATATATTTCTTTATTTATAACTTTGGTAGGTGTCGTCGTCCCTTTTCATCGTGCTGCTTTCTAGTTCACTTTTCCTTTTTCTTTTTGGAAACAACGATACGTACGCATCTCGAAGTGTTAGATCCCGATCTTGCATGAAGCTGGCGAAGCGGTAGAGCTTACCAGAGTACCGCAAAGGACATCGGCGATCAACATCGGCAGCAGTATCCTCACTGAGAGACGATCCATAGCGGTGATGCCTCCGCATCGCCCACCGCGCGATGCTCCTGCTGGTGATATCAACGGCGAAGACCTGCCGAGCGGGCGGGCGGGGCGGCAGCGGCGAAGTGCAAGCCTTCCACCATGCTCACTTCAAGACCTTGGAAGATCGCACACCGTCGTCCTCTGAGGCGGGAACGTAACATGCCACTGTCGCTGAGAGGAGGCCAGTTTTTCCCTTTCTCATTGAAGAGAGAAGGAAACCAGAAGCCTTCTTCCTGCGGCCACCACACCGTGACAGGCAGAGCGGGCGGGCTCGGGACGATGCGGTATATTCCCGACTTTCAACGCACAGAGAATATAGGGGCGCAAAAAAAATATGGTCTCCAATCCACGCTGTAAAGGTGGTTGGACAGCGAAGCGGTAAAAGACAACTAGAACGATTACCCATTGCGACATGGCTTGAAATTACTCGCGTGGTCACATTCGAATGTACTTTACCTAATTATTAGCCTAAGACGTTTCGACTGCCTGCGACTTGGCTTGCGCCGCTACTTCGTGCACTTACAAAGAGTGGACCGGAAAGAAGAGAAATTCGCCGTGCCTAGTCTGCACGCTGCTCTTTAGGAATCCTCACTATACCTGACCTTCCCATAGCACTGTCACAACACAGACAAGTTGCTAGGCGGGTTCTTCTTTTGCGTACGAAAATGTAGTTACGTCACTCTCTGCTTCCTATGCTACAGTCAAGCTGCCGTCGCCGTGGCAGCTTGCGCAACAGTAATATTTGCCAGGAAACGTATGCGGGGAGCGCTACGTGCTTCGCATTGCGTATAGGTGCCTTATCATCAATTGTGTGGTTCTGATTATTGTTTTGAGCTTATTCTTTATTGAAACGTACCTTGTTCTGTATGTTGTTTGCGTGATTCAAAAGAGTGTATGCACCGTTCGCTTCACTTTGCTGAGTGTTTGTGGCCTCTGTCTCACGGGGGTATGAGCCGAGGAATTTGGGATTATGAGCCATAGACGATGATAGTTTTCTGTCGACCTTACGCCCCGAAGAAATCCCGGGATCCTAGCCATAGACAACTTCGCTGTAAAAAGGAACGGTGCTCATTTTTAACTACGGTTGCTGAAGCCTCTTCGAGTTGAGGGCCCTGTGGAGTGCACTCCGGAACGTCAAAAAGAGGGAAGGTATCAGCGGCGCTTACTTGCATACCACTTTGCTACACCTTGCACCGAAAGAAAGGGAGTGCAAAGATGGAAGGGAAAAATTTATGCAGAAAAAAATTGTACACCTCACATAGGCGAGCAGTTGTCTATATTTCAAACTTCTAGCCATCGCTCAGAGCAATGTACGTGTTATCACAGGAAATTTCGAACATCGAATGTATGCAAATAAAACTATCCCTGCAAATATTTTATCCAACAAAGCAATAGTTCTGATGAACTTTTCATCCACTATGTTAACAGTGAGCGCTCTGAACCAAACATCGCATGTAGCAGGTGGACCTAGTACCAGCTGCAGATGATGCATGTATTACAAGACCGTGGTCTCGGCAATAGTCACCCGAAATAGGTGTTACAGCAGCGAAATGTAACTATATTTTAAAAATTCTTAAAACAAAACATCTCATTTGTTCTATGAGCAACGCCGTGACACGAGAAAGGTTTATTGGCGTTACCTTTATATATGAAAAATACTATGCATGTTCGGCATACGTAGCCCCAGACTGCTGCGTGAACCCCTTCGTACCGTTTCGACGCTCCGCGGAGCTGAGCTTCATGTGTCCTTGTTTATTTCCAGCATTAAACACAATGACCGAGCATATACTGACAAGCGTAAGCGCCTTTGGGGTTGAGGGAACACGTTCTACTGCAACGTCGACGTATTTGTTCCAGTCATGGCAGGACGTAACCTTAAGCTTTGTGCCGCTGCAGGCAAGCATTACTCGCGTTAATTGCGTCTGCAAATAAACACCCACTATTAAACTTCTTGTGGATGCTGCATGGTACGACAAAAGTGGCGCCAGCTTGTTATTAAACGGATCAAAAATTTGCCATAAGTGGGCCTTTTCCTACATTTCTTAATGTATATACAATTGTTCAGTTCACATTCAAGATGAAAATAAGCTTAAATATTTGTGCGTGCGTGCGTGCGTGCGTGCGTGTGTGCGTGTGTGTGTGTGTGTGTGTGCGTGCGCGCGCGCGTGTGTGTGTGTGTGTGTGTGTGTGTGTGTGTGTGTGTGTGTGTGTGTGTGTGTGTGTGTGTGTGTGTGTGTGTGTGCGTGTGCGTGTGTGTGTGTGTGTGTGTGTGTGTGTGTGTCGTACTGTTTCTCCACAATTGTGGCTGCTCTTCTAACAAAGCGGTGAACATAGCACGCGCAATTAAGTTTTCTCGCATATATATTTGGCACTACGGACTTTCCGTCAGCTTTCTGTCCCTCCGAGTTCGCGTTCTTCCGCGGTGTCGATTTCCCACGGACTCTGCAAGTGTCGCTCGGTCCGTGCTTCATTTCGTTCGCATGCAAGACTGGGAACGGCGCTTGCTGGTGGTAAGGCTGGGGGTAAAGCTGGGGGACGTCGCGGGCGCCTCCTAACGGCTTGTCGATGCCTTTAGAAGAGTGAGTGCAACCAACCGAGGGGAACCGCCACCGATGGCGAGCACGGGAAGACACGACCTTGCATGCGCTCCCGTCTGAGCGGTCGCCCGTCACCTCCTGGTGGCGTCCGTGGGAACAGGGTTAGTGCAGCCACTGAACCACTCACGCACGGCGTTCCGTGCGGATAATCTGTGGTGCACTCCGAACGAAAAATCAAGAATCTGAATCGACGTTGCACTGCAGAGGGGACAAGGCGCGATGTCTGACGCATGGCACTGCGTTGCAACTCGTCGTCGTGTTCAGTGGCTCGACGTGTGTTAGTGCTCTTCCTGATAGTCGCTTTCACACGTATGTGTAATGATGGAGACTTTGTTTTCGTGAATTTGGGTGCATCGGTGGGAGCAGACGTACTGCTTCTTTTGCTACGTTCTCAGAGTCGATCCGTGGCATGCGCTTCAAACGAAAGTCAAGAATCTGAGCCTGCGCTCGACTATCAGGAAGCCATGGACCCTGCTCTTGTGTTTGGCGCGGTAAACTCTAGGATTTGTGGGCGAAGCGTACTTCTCTCGCAATTTTTCTAGTTATTATCAGTTTGTCGGGAAATCGAGAATTCATTATGATTAGAACGTACCAATTTGTATTTGGAAGAACATCCAAAAGGCGTGACTGACACATACTGCTAATGTCCTCAGTTGGGGACATGAGCTGGCCTTTCGAATCTGTCATCTGCTAAACCTGATGAGGCTTTACAACCTGTAAGGCTTTACTGTGCGAATTTCCCAAGTCAGCCGCAAAATGCACGATGTCATATCAACGAGACAATCATTGTATCGCAGGTAAAAGATATCTGCGGGAAATGTGAAGTATTCCAGGGCATAGATTTTTGCTACTAAGAGCGCAAAGAATGCTGATTTATCACATGGCTAACGCCCCCGCCATTAAGGCTATAAAAGGTCACGCAAAAACTTCTCTGGTAGTTGCCTAAGTATGCGAAAGCATTGAGCAACTTGCTTATCTCCAGAGAGCCCGGTGTCATTATCAGTGTTCTGGAACTTGATCCAGTATAAACCCTTATTAACCCTTATCGGTCATTCGCTTATCATGTATGATAGCGAACATGATAAGACAATTTTAATTAATATATACTTCATTACGGAACTCAAACCCACGACCATGAGTGTTATTTAAAGTTAAGTTAAAGAGCCAAATTAGGATAGACTTAAGGCACTCGAACCCTCGACCTTTGGTGGGAGCTAAGGTGAATTAAGGTTAATTTAGCGAAGCTCTTCAAAAACCAGCCCTGTATTTGCTGAGGGGAGTATGCAATGTTTTATTGTTGGTTCGGATGCGTGTTTTGACGTTGTTCTTTATTGAACCGTATGCGGTTATGTGTGTTGTGCGGGTAATTCCAATGAATGTAAGCACTTTTAGCTTCACTTTGCTGAGCGCTTGTATCCCCTGTCTTATGTGGGTATGATCCATTGCATTCTTTTATTTGCTTGCGGGGGTATGCATGAGCCATTGCTTAAGGAGGTATGATCCATTTACTGTCTTGCGTGGCGGACAAATTTCTCGTTGGATGGGCGCAGAAATGCTTATGCATTAAAGAAATTTATTGCGCACGACAGCGAGCTCTAACTACACTTGCGATGAGAGAAGCCGTAGTTGAAAACTGTGTAATAATGCTGACAACCTGGTGCGCACTGAAATACCTGGCTCGAGAATGTAACAGCGACAGGACTTTATTTCAGGCAGTTATTGTGTCATCTGAAGCAGCTATCATCATGTTTATTTGCGACAAGCAGTCGCAAATATTTTATTCGTCTCCACGAATGATTAGATCTTGCCCCTTAAAGGGTGTTAGCCATCGCACAAAATAATCACCCTTCATTCACCCATATACGGGTGTGTTAGATTACTTATAGAGTGTGACGAAATTCAGATATCTCAGACGATGTTCCACCTTTGCTATATTTATCAACTTACTTCGCAGGCACGTACGCGTTAGCACACATGGGACTCAACTGTAAACGAATAAACAAGAACACGAGTTCGAATTCTTTTCCGCTTCGCGACTCGCTATAGCCACACCGCGGAAACTAACTTTTCCGTCGTCTCACGCACGTCCGAAGATACCCCCGCACAATATAAGTCACGCCTCACATTGCCCTCGGTATAGTCACGCACCTCTGAGAGAACAGTGCTTGTACGTATCGTCGTGCGGTACTACGTGAAAGCACGCCTATATATCGTATGGCTGCAACCAGCGTGCGAGTCAAAACACCGCGAGGCGCGAACGTGTGTACCGCCGCTGCAGCCACTGAACCGAACGCTTGAAGAACATGACAAAACAAGATCGCCGGCGTCCCAACGAACCACGTTCTCGTACGATGCGCATGGCCTGTAAGGAAGATTCACGCGTTGTTGGCTTCGACAGAGGGACGCCGCCAAGGAGGGGGAGCCCACATGTTTCCTGCTTCGATGTTGCGCGTCGGCTATCTGCGTAAGCTTACATTTCTTTTGTTTCCGCTGCGTACGTGTATAGCACGCCAACCACGCCATCGATGCATCAGAAAGATGTGTTCATCGTCTCTTTAGATTTTTCTTTTCTTTTTGAGAATGAGGGCGGTCTGCTCGAGCGATCGCGCTTGCAAGGCTGACCATGCACAGCACCCGGCATAAGTCAGCTACAATAGGTCACGACACAAAACAGTGGTGCCAGCCTTCGTTGCCGGAATCACCCAAATTCCAACACACTCTTCTTTGCATAATGGTAACAACTGTTTCACTAAAATTATTTCTTTTCGTATCTGCTATGCGAAGCAGCTATAGATACAAAACAAGTCCTGCCTGCTGTGTGTGTGTGTGTGTGTGAGAGAGAGAGAAAGAGAGAGAGAGAGATGGGGACGTATAACGTAAAAACTTTCAATTCTGACTTTATTCCAATCTGCTGACGTCAAATTTACGTAACCGCCGACGCAAGCATCGGCCGGTGACTCGCAGCATTGTTTGCAAAGCCCAACCACACGCTCTCCTCGTTTATAGGAGGTAACTTCTCTTTGCTTTGAAAGCAATCAGCATTGCACATACCTCAACAGGTTTCTTTTATTCAATTTGGTGACAGTAGACGAGGAGTGCGCACAAGTGGAGAGGGTTTCGGTGGGTCCAAGCCAACGCCTCCTAGAAAGCGCAAGGCCTGTGCACTTTGATCCATGACGTCATGCTACCTTGCCCGACTGCCATAGAATCTAGTGGGGATGCTCCCTAGTAAGCCGTTGTGATTTTGACGTCATCCGCTTTCGTCACGCCTGGTTTGACAGTGGAAATTTCGGTTCGAGGACCATGACGTCATAACGCAGAGTGCACAGGCCTGATATTTAGGAGGCGCTGGTCCGTGTTTACGCAGGGAAAATAGATAACTGGGTGAGGAGGGCGGTGCCTCCGTATGCGATTAATCCGCTTTCCCTTGCTTAGCTTGCGGTGGCTGGTCGAAAATCGTGGCCGCGTGCAACTGAAGGTTAAAAATACCGTTAAAACGGATATTCAGCGAGGAAGAGTTGGCAGAGTGATGTCGCATACGTGCTGGAAGGGCACGAAAACGTTGTAATGCCACCCATTTATTTATTATTATGCGCAGAGAAATTCATTCTCGCCGCCAACTCTGACTAGCCAGTGCCCGAGCGATAGCATATATCTGGGCCGCCAACTTTTATTCCTTTCAGAACGGTACAGTCCCCGGCTCGTTCCAAAAAAAAAAAAGCCAGTTTCGTTTGGCATATTATTACATTTTTATTGCGTACACGTCACTTTGATGTGGTTAGTTTTCGTGGCTTTGTAACGTCGCGCGACAGACAGACCAAGTAATTAATGAATGCAAAACCGGTAAGCTTTGAGCAATAGCGTAGGTCTTGCGGTGAAAGAGGCGTGTAATGGCAAAGATATCTTCTTCCTTTTGTGCAGCATAATCACGCATAATCAATCTGTACACGTCACATCATATGGGGAGTTCTCGCGGTTTTCGTGACGTCGCGTGATAGGCAGGCGAACGGGGAGGGATGACCCAAAATTTCTTTTTCGCCAATCGTGGAGGACTAGTGACAGAAATGAAGCAGACAGATTAGAACAGTTTTACATTACAGCGTCCATGGCCCGCCCTCGTAATAAAGCTTTGGAAATTCAGCTCTTGTTCCTGTTGTTCTTTGAAGGTCTTCGAGCGCATTTCCCTCAAGCTTGAGCTGGCCCTGATGACTGCAGGTACACCCACTTCCGAAAAACTGTGTACTTTCGCGTAATACGATACAGAATGAGAACCACTCAGGCACGCGCTCGGTGCTTTAGCAGTGAATATACTTCGTCGATCCCGAATGGCGACAGCGCGCACTGAGAAAGCAGACAAGCGGCAGCAGCTGCGGTGTCCTCGACACAGTTACACGCCAGCCGACTGGCATGACGATTGCTTCCTCGCCCCGCCGGGGCGTCTCTTCGCGGTTTGCACACTTCCGCTCTGGGCCTCTGGCTTCCTCTACGGCCGACTTGGTGCTGCACGGTCTGCACGTATTTCCAAACTGTTCACACTCTGCTGCCCGTATACTGTCAAGGTCGTGAAGTAATGCGTTCTCTCTGTGAAATAGCGTTTCATAAAGCACGGCTCCTTCTAGCTATCAAGAAAGTGTGTAGTGCTGGGACTCCTCGAATGCAGGACCTGCGCCGTGTGAATAAATCATTTTATCGCTGTCGCTGTCTCTCTCTTCACCACTCTCACAACTTTGAGCCGCGTTTTACTGCATTTCACGTATCACCACGCAACGTGTGACGGAAAGTTGCGCAAATCTGACATCACCTTTTTTTTAGAGCGCAGCTCTTTGGCGTCCGTTCCTGGGTTTCGCGTCGTCGTCGGCGTTGTCGTCGGCCTCGTAACCAGCTCCGCCCCCCTTTCATCCCCCCAGCGCTAGCAGCGACCGACTGATACCGCTGGATGCCGCTGACGCCGCTAGAGAGTCAAGATAACGTGACTGCATAGAACACCGTCGCCGCCATGCAGAAAGAGGAGGAAAGGGTCCCCCCCCCCTGTTCTTGTGTGGCGGATAGGGTGCTCTTCAGTTGCCGACGCGCCGGTTATTTCACGTAGGCCCCGGCACGTCGACGAATACGTGACCACCTTCCCACGGCTAGACCTGGTTCTTAGCGCTGCGGAAGCGAGGGTATCATATTGTTTGTGTCGGCATCGGCGGCGTTGTCCCTGAAACCAACTCCGCAGCTGGGGTTGACTCACTATCGGCGTCAGCGGCATCAGTCAGTCGCTGCTATCTCTTCCCTCCTCCCTTTATCGTGTTGTCCGCTTGCTGCGCGCGCTTCTGCCCCCATCGTTTGCCGCTGGGTGTACACGCCGCCCCCCTCCCCCCTCTTCCTGCGAGTCTCCGGTTGTCAAAGCGCCGGCTCGAACTTAATTCCTTTCTTCGCTCCTCCTCCAATGCAACCCCTGTGCGGTGGCAATCAGAGAGCCAGATCGGTGGCGGCGGATCTGTATATGTGCACCGCCCGAGCCGAAATTGCCGCTGCCGTTCGCCACTGCGAAATTATCTTGCTCGTAGTAGCTGCCTACTTCGCCCCTACCGCACTCACGAAAGACGTCGTGCACTTCCTGCAACTCGCATTAACCGTCCATCGATCCACACCGATGTTAGTAGTGGGGGACTTTAATGTTGACATAAAGACAAACAGCAATTTCCTAACACTTATGCGGGAGAACATCCCGTTCCTCTCGCTCGTAACGCGTCCCACGGCTGTGACAACCTCGCGAGGCACTTGTATAGATCTCGTCTTTGAGAATCAAGCATTGGTGTACCAAGTCGAACATATATCAGTCTATTTCTCCGACCACAAAGCTTCCTTCATGACTGTCAAGAACTGTTAGTGGAGTCTTTGTTAAAGGAATACGTGTGAAAAATAAAAAAAGAAATTCTGTGATAGCGCATACATGTGTTGCTCGATTTCTTTGCCTCAATCTATCGAAAAGGTGAAACAGCTTATTTGCTGCGCTCAAATTTCGCATTAGGAAGTAACGTAATCGTCGGTAATTTTTTTTTTTAGCAATGTAAATGTTCGGGCTAGTTGGTGAGTAATCCTTTAACCATAGTGCCTAGACTACACCTTAACTATGTGTACAGCTAAAAGCTTCACGTGGGTGTCAGAAGAGGCGAAAGAAGAGACGAAAGAAAGAACTGTCTCTGTTCCAGTGCCTTCTTTCGTCCACGCGAAGCCTTGCGCTGTAAGCATAGCTAAGGATCACCTTTCTGTAGTGTTGCGCTTCTGAACAAACAATATTGCTTATTAGGCGTACGTTGGTCCTGAGTGTGTGTGCAAGAGAGATAGAGAGAGAGAAAGAGAGGAAAGAGAAAAGAAAGGGCCTCAAGGGAAATTACGTAGTGCAAGCTGCGAGCTACAGCGTATGCCAGCGAGCAGCAATCTCGAGGGGTCAACCATACTGAAAGAGGGACACGAAACGAAGTGGTATAAATGAAATGAAATCTGAAAAGATGTATTAATATTTTTCTTTTTTAACGATGGCGTTGAGAGTTGAAGAAGCAGGCAAGTCGGGAAGGCCTGCCATGGCAGGCTAGTGCCAACGTTCATTGTCTGCCAGAGCTTAATCCGGCAGCAGTGAATTATTATGTTGATTCCTTCAAACATACGCAAAGGGAAACGCCTACATAGAAATATAGAAAAAGATGGTCGCTACCAGCGCCCTCTACACCTCTTTTGGTGTGGTTGGCAATGGTTCGAGGCGGCGATATAGTAAGGGATAGAGTTTCTCACTATAGTGAGAAACTCTAGTGGTAAGGTGAATATGGTAAGTGAGAAAAGAAAATGACAGAAATGCATCAAAGTATCGCCCAGTAAGAAGAAGAAAAGGATGGTTTTCGGCATGCAAAAGCCATCCATAAGCACCAAAAAAAACAAAAACAAATCTTAAAGCAATAACTTTCTTTGGTTCTTCTCCAAATTTTGCGGTTTGTCAGTTTCTGACAGTTTAGTGCCAACATGGGACATTGAGTAATTGGATGTCACTAGCTACTACTAAGACGCCGAATGAAAGCACCAGCGAATGGGCTTATAGTGTAACGCTTGTATGTTGACGAGGTACGCCCGCATCTGTCCTGCGTAACAAAAAAAAACTAACTTCCTACATAAAGTCTGAACATCGGCTCACAGGCATTCTAAAGCACGTCGATCTGTTAATGGAAAGATGAATTACACTTAGCGCATTCTTTGATTTACTTTATTTTATTTAGCCACCCAGTATGTACCAGTGGGTGTTAACATCCACTGGCAACATATTCAAACTGCAAGTTTTAATGTTTTTTTTTAAATCAAAACGAGTTGAAAGATCGACGAGTGTTCACTCTCGGTTCAGTACGTCGTCATGTGGTGGGTTCACGTATTTCACTACCGTTTACGGCGTTTTTCACCGGGTATATTTTTATTTTTTCAAATGTCTGGATAGCTGCTTTCCAAGCATGCTAGACATGAAGAAAGAGTTGGACGTTCTCGTTCTCGTTCCTGTAAAGAGTCCTCGCATGGAATCTACATTCTGTATAACTTTAAAAAACTCGCCGAATAATTTAAAATTCAGTCGCTCTGCAGCTGCACGTTTTATTCTGAAGATACCGGAAATTTGGTGTGAAACTAACTTTCAGTGACCAAAATAGGCGCCTAAAGGGGATGTCGTGGGATTGGGAAGCTCTCTCCAAGCAACTATACAGAGCGAAATGTTTTGATATGCTGAATCTATAAAGGTACGTTTAGCCTGCCTACCGGTTGGATGTTTTTCACTTGGCGATGCAAGACGCTAGCACACTGAACTCGTTCATCTGAAAATAATGAGCACATACGTTCCCGCACTTGGTACATTTTATTGCATAATTTCCTTAACCTCCTGAAAAGTTTCGAAGCGAAGTCGTGTTCAGTGCACCGCGCACCGGGATTCGCGACGAGAGGACCTACGCAGCAGTCGTTTCGTTTCGCAAATAATGCATCTGCACACTGCGACGAACTCCTAGAGCGACGTGCGGTGCGAAGTAAGGCAAAGGCCAACGGCTTTCTTCTTGCATGCGTCAACGTGTTACGAACTCGCATTATGCATTGTTCGCGAACACTCCTTTCTTCGTGGAGCATCTTGAAGCTTGGGCCCACGTCTAACGAAGACCTCAGTTCAAGGAGACTAGCTTTGTAGCCTGTACGCTATGTGGACTTAGAAAGAGGAGGTTAGGAGCGCATGGCGGTGCGGGAGCCCATGCAGTTGACGCTGCCGCGCCTCAGGGAACCTGCGGGCAGTCCCCCTTGACGGCCGCATCGGCGGCCAGGACTGCGCGCGTTTCCTTGACGACTTCGGGGAAGAGCTCGCAGAACACGTTGTCCTCCAGGTTGAAGCGCAAGCTCTCGCGGGCCAGCTTCTGCTTCTGCTCGACCGTGGTGTCCAGGCTTCCGAGCGTGGGCGTCTCGTCCACCATGAAGCTGAGCAGCCCGGTCAGGATGGAGGACATGGACCACGACGGGTTCCAGGACTCCGGGTGGTAGTCGGATATGCTGAGGCACAGGCGGGTGTTGCACTGGAAGCGTCCGTTGGGCGTGATCAGGTAGATGGAGGGCGGCGAGAAGGGGAAGTCGACGGGGAAGCGCAGCTTGCCGTGGTAGACGCCGCCCTCTAGCGGGGTCTTCTCGGGCCCCTTGACGGCGAAGTGCCATTCGAGGATGTCGGCCGGCAACGGGTGGGCCGACACGTACGGCACCGGCTCGCGGAGCAGCTTGGAGTACTCGAGTCGCAGGCGCTGCGTAGCAGTTCGGCTGCCTCGACTCATGGTGGATGTGCCGTCGGGCTCGGCTCTGCACTGCACGCCTTTATTTCGCGCCTGCGTCTAAAACACGGAAGAGGCGGGGCGAGAGGTTAGACGTCATTTACCGCTTGAAAGCCATGAGTTTTGAGCATTTGGCTGTGCAATACAGGACCTTCCATTGACATGACTGGCTGACCTGCGTCAGGCCAACAGGCCAGACGGAGTGATACCGGACAGCGCCGTGGCAGGGCGGATGTAAAACATTGGGCCTGGCTGTGCCATATGTGAGAATCTGTCTGGAGCCAGCTTCTTAAAAAAATGGACAGAATGATGACAGTAGTTTCGTGGTCACTGCTCAGTTTCACGTCGCTATAGTGGCTTGCAGATGTGCTCGCTTCAGCCGTTGGCGTCGGCATATGGAAGCCTCAATATAGCCAAATATGAATTAATGGCGCTTGGCTTCGCCTTCTATCTCAAGTAGTCTCAAGGTGGGACTTGTATTAACGTTTTGCGGAGGTGGACCAAACCCGGCGCCAATATTTATCTGATCACAAAGTTCTGCTCTTGTCGACAAAGTGCACAAGATATCGCCACAACGTAAGAGCTTTAGATATATTACTATAATTAAATTAAATTATGGGGTTTTACGGGCCAAAACCACTTTCTGATCATGAGGCATGCCAGATATTACTATAACATATGGTAATATAAGATAGTAGTACAATATAGTTATATAAATTATAGCTACTTAAAATGATATAGGGAAGTTCGTTAACATCTTGGTAATCGCTTCGGTACCCGCCGTGGTTACTCAGTGGCTATGGTGTTGGGCTGCTGAGCACGAGGTCGCGGGATCGAATCCCGGCCACGGCGGCCGCATTTCGATGGGGGCGAAATGCGAAAACACCCGTGTGCTTAGATTTAGGTGCGCGTTAAAGAACCCCAGGTGGTCAAAATTTCCGGAGTCCTCCACTACGGCGTGCCTCATAATCAGAAAGTGGTTTTGGCACGTAAAACCCCAAATATTATTATTATTAATCGCTTCGGTAATAATCGTTGATTGTCGACCATTTCTAAAATCGAACACATTCCTCAGCCATCGTTGCCGGACGCGGGCTGGAACAACCCGCATGCCTGACCATATTGTATCCTTTGAAAAAGAAAGAAAAAAGAATCAGGCAGAAGTGCGAATGTTACACGACGGGACGACGGCAAGTGAATAAACAGACTCACAGATTCCACTTACTTCAGGTGGACGTCCTCCCTCCCTCCTGGAGCGGCGCTGGAAGTTAAGCACGTACTTCGCGGAAGAGCGCCTCCTTAATCGTGTACCGTGCCATAACGGCCTGAAAGAAGAAAGCAAGTAAAATGTACCTCGTTTAGGAACTTCGCGATTTGCGTCGCCTTTGTCAAACTTTAGTATCGACCCACCGATGCATTTATACGCACAACTCAAATTCTAATGGGGAAGCGTCCCTGAACGGGCCCTTAATTCGTATGACTTGGCAGTGACGATAGGGAAAGAACGTTTAAAGCGAGCGTTTATACGCAGCCACGTTAACGCGTCGTCGCTTAATTCGAGGAGGGAGCCCTCTGGCGACGGCCGTTAGCGCCGACGGCATGCATACGTGTCTGCCTGCGAAGCGTCGTGTCGAGAATTCAATAAGCCTCATACTCGAGGCGCCACAAAACGAGAGAAAGCCCTGCCATCGCAACTAAGAGAGGAGTTACGAAGAAGGTTTCTTACCATGCACGATCAGCCGGGGATGCTTCGTATTTACGCAGAGCTCTGCGTTACGTGCTCACAGCGCGGCCCCTTCGGAGGAAGCTCCGCCGTCGTCTTTCTTTTTCATCTTCCGTCGAGACAAGCGGGCTCGCGCTCGCGCGTGACTGTTTGGTGTTTCAGTTAAATTAAAGCAGACCGCTGTCTGCGCGTCGTTTGTAAGTAGTAATTCGATTTAGGCTCCTATTTTCCATATTTAACAGCGGAAAGAAACAAATCGTATAGGATATTTATCGTGCATTCTGTAGGATCGAATGTAAGAGTGAGCTGACAAAAGAAAAGCACGCTATATTATCTTCTGAAAATTTTTGTGCATATGTATGTGTGTTATAGAAATCCGACGCCTTTTCTTACGCCTTTATATTGTTTATCAACTCTGCTGAATATCGGTACTTCCTTTGTAGTAAATGTGTGAATGGTAAGGCTAGATACAATGATGACGATGATGCTTAATAAGAGCGGCGCGTACCCACTGACTGCTATATTGGTCAAGAATCGGAAGCCGTGAGAAAAGTAAATTTAAGTTACGTTTATATCCGTGACACTTAGAGAGAGAGAGAGAGAGAGAGAGAGAGAGAGAGAGAGAGGGATTGAGAACAGTCAGACTGGCATAGACGCCGCGCAATACTGCTTCTTTCCCTTCTTTTTTTTCCTCCGTTTTCCGAGTTCACGTGGTCTATTCCCATAGTGGAATACTTGTCCCGAATATAGACGCTTGAGGCTGTAGGGTTGACAAGGACATCACAATTAAACTAATATGCGTGAATTTTTTTTCAGTATTATTGCGGACGAACAGCTTATACGATAAGTTCATACGTGTACATCTTTTTATATGCGCTGTGTCTCATTTAGTTATTAATCCATATGGTCTTCTTACATATATGTACTGTCAAACGAGCATTTAGGTTAGTTTAAATTAATCAAGAAATATAAACAAAGCTGCTTTGAGGATTAACGAATGATATCCAAACACAACAAAATATGAGGGATTCACTGCTTTCTTTCTCACGTATATGAATGAAATATTTTTAAAAAGAACATCTCCATTTGAACTGAAGACAATAATTTTGTTCGAGAGGCAAAAAGCACGTAAAATCATAAGTAAAGCTGATGTATACAGCTTTACTAATTAATATGCCTTCTTTCACGCGATCTGCGGTCTCGTTTGGCATCTTTCAGAGGAGTCGGATGTAACATAAGTGACCATCTATTCAGATATATAGTTGCACTTTCAGTTCTATGCTAATTCCGTCTAATAAAGTTTCTGTATGAAGGTTTGTATTTATGTAGTATTTTATAGTTGAGTAATGTGTCGGCGCGGGCACATAGCGTATCACACTCAATTCTCTCTGTTGTCGATGAAGATCGACATTTGATTATATGTAGAGTCTATATGCTCAAACTCTGATCATAAAGCTGGTCAGCATCGTCTTCCACTGCTCGTGCGTGGCGTTTCGGATGGGGGCTATATTTGGGCCTCTTTGCCAAGCCAGTGCGAGCTGCCCTTGGGAAAACGGCGAAAGCTGATCCGACAGTGCTGAGAAAGAGAAAGAGAGAGAATGGATGCATAGAAAGGCAGGGAGGTTAACCAGAGATAGTTCCGGTTGGCTACCCTGCATGGGGGGAAAGAGTAGGGGGATAAAAAAGTCGCAGTTTCGCCCGAAAGGCGAAGCATCGATTGAGATAGCGAATTAGTAGATAGCTATACGAAGTAAGGATAGTAGTTTTATCGGTTGTATAAGCTTGTAAACATTCGGTTACTATCTAAATTAACAATTAAGCACGGTGTCACGCACGCACTGGTAAACATGAACACATCTCGCTCGTCGACAGCGGAAACTCGCTGACAAAATGCTGGAGTGAGGAATCGCGGCAGCAGCCGCGAGCCAATTGACCTCCGCCCATCTCTCACTTCAACGCGAACGAATCGTCGAAAGCACAGCGCATACGAAGCTACCGGCGCTACGCGCGCTCAGCAAACATCTCAGATCGCTTTGAAGATGAGGCCCGCGCGGGCGCGCACTTTGGACACGTCGCAGATCGCTTTCAAGATGCGGCGCCCGCACGTCCGCGACGTAAGCAGCGGTCGCTGGAGAAGAACGCAGCCCTTCCGAGCCTCAATCCCGTGTCTCATGCGCGAGAGAAGAGGGCGCGCTTCCGCCTCGCCTTTCTCGCTCGCGCACACAAGATTGAGCCGCGTTCGCCGGCTCACACTCGCACGCTTTCGCTCGCACATACGGCATACGGCGCGCGGCGGCCTTGGACTTTAAACGGAACCTCACGGCGACGGCGACGGCAGAAATGCGCCTGGAGTGTAATATAATTGCTGTCGCAATAAAATAGAAACAGTGGAATGAGAGAGAGAGAGAGAGAAATGAACACAAACAAACCGCGTACTATAAAGCGGTGAGAGGTGGCGTTGCCAGGACCGAAAATGCTAGCACCGCCAATGGGGCCGGGCTTCCACTGAACACGGGAATCCGACACCTCCCCGTGCGCGATCAAAATAAAGTTAATCGCTCTCTCGCAATAACAGTAATTATTATTATTATTATTATTATTATTATTATTATTATTATTATTATTATTATTATTATTATTATTATTATAACAACATACGGTGCGCGGCGACGATGTTATCTCTCTTGGACTATACACGTAACATCACGGCGACGGCAGAAATGCGCCTGGAGTGCCCAGATAATTGCTATCGTAATAATAATAAAGTTAAGGTGCGCTTTTGCAGCGCGGCAAAGTCTGCTATCGAAACGAGCTCCGATTTCAGCCTAGTATAGTGCACATTTATTTCGGGGTTTGGGGAGGGGGAGTTGTCCACAGACAATTACCTCTCTCTCTCTCTCTCTATATATATATATATATATATATATATATATATATATGGGGGGAGGGGTTGTACACCACACCACGCTAAGACAAACTCTTAGAACTCCCCGGACAAGGATGCTCTAACTACGACGATGCACGTTTTTGCGTTTCCGAAACAACACTTTGACTTCTGACAACAAAAGCTTTTCATTGCTAAGGTGTGCAGCCACTTCGCATCAAATTACGCTATCGCCCTTATGCTGCATATCTAAAAATGATGATTTTTTAAAATTTCATTTACGAATTGATGAATTTATATAATGTATGTCGATCACCTATCTTTTACATGACTTGGATAAAGGAACAGCGATAAAGACGGGGCCAAACACAACCAAGACAGCACTACTTGTTTGCAGGCCAGACTGTAGTTGCAGCCCAGGTAGCAGTGGAGGTAACCGTTGTTCTCCAGCCACATGTTCAAGTGAGTAGTGCGGCCACGGCTACGTACGGAAGAGGGCGGGCACTATTTTGCAAGTCGCCTATCACTCAATAGCGCATGCTATATTATTCTAGATTTAAAAATGCAGGAACGAATCTTTGCGTTAGACCTTCGATAGTATCATATGATACACGCTTCACTCACTTTTGATGACCTGCTGTCCGACTTGTCTGAAGACATGTTTGTAAGTAACTTGCGATCGTGGTACTCTAGTGACCACGCGATGCATATTGTTATTTGATCACACTCGGGTATTGATGAAGCAGACAGTCCGAAGCAGGACTGCTTCCTGTTTAGAAGCCTTTCTTAAAATTACGGCGTCAGTAGTTCGCAGTACGTTAAGGGCCAGTAGCTCCGTGAGATTTGAAAGTGCCGTGTCTCCTGACACCCGTCTATTCTGAAAACTGCCGAGACGTTTAGTTAGGATGGGCTCTCCGCAGCAATTAATCAGCACGTGTTACGACGGGGTATAGGTGAGCCTCAGCTGGGTGGTTGACCACGGCCGTCTGATGTTCAGTGATCGGGCAGTGACGAGACGCTCTCCCTATGTCCATAATTATACGTCAACTTTGTTCTTGACCCCTTTTATTAAATGCGCCCTCCCCCCACTTCCCCGTATCCGTCAGCCCACTCCCCTTCTTAAAGTTCTTTTCCGTTAGTCACTGTCGCACTTTTCAACATTCACTGGGTTGTTGAATGGTGCGGGGGCCCCTAACATTAATTCCTACATTTTTGTTTCTGCGTGGACTTCGAGCCCATTCACCTTCTGCCCCACACCCCCTCACACTTGTCTGTTGTGGCGGCTTCTTAGCTTCCCTGGCCGAGTCCTTGATATATTTTGTCTTACGCAAATCAGTGTTCTGTGGGTCTTTCTTTATTGTCCAGTTTTTTGCGCTGTTTTCATTCTTACCAGAGCGTACAAACTGGCCTGACAGCAAGCTCTTCTCAAGTTTATTGACATTATGAAAGTCAGAGACAAGGGAAAGAAAGAAAGAAAGAAAGAAAGAAAGAAAGAAAGAAAGAAAGAAAGAAAGGGGGCTACTTATTATGCGTTTCCTAGGCAAGCAAGTCACGATAATTTCGGAATGCTTTCCTTCCGCGCAGAGTGGTCGACGACTCGATCAAGTACCAGAAATGAGAACCTCTTCGAAGACACGAAGGCCTGGTGGAGAGCAACACCCCAAGTTTTATGCACGCGCTCGTCCTATCTTTATCTGTGTGTGGAATATTTAGCGCTGATCCCCCCTCAGCAGTTATGGTTAACACGATCCGGAATGAGGTAGAGGCGCCCCGTGAGTGGTGCCGCAATGTTCTATGCACAGGAGGGGGGATCGCACACATAACAACCCCCCCCCCCCGCGCCCTTCGGACCGCCACTATAGCCCTCGCCTTGCTATCACATTCAAGCTTTCCCTTTCATCCGTGTCGCTCTTTGGGAGCCCACCTCCTGAAACATTCTGTTCTATGGGAAAGGGGGAGGGAGGGAAGTCGCCAGGAAATTTCGGGGGGGGGGCGTGCCGACCCCCCCCCCACCTCCCCCTAGTTACCCTTATGCATCCGGACACCTCCTTTCCACCACCCCCAACCTTTTGGCCCCACCTGAAAGAAGTACTGAAAGATATATTTTCGATCTGTACATGCTCTACCACACTTTTTGCCGCTCACAAAAGGAGCGAATTTAGCTAAGGGTGAACGTTGTGAAGCATAAGATATTTTCACTTGACATTTTAAAGCTGGTCTCAAAACACAGGAGCTGGCGTTATCGACATTATTGGGAAGTCATGACGTACAGTAAAGTTTATTCCACTAGTCTAGGCATGATGACGTTGCGCATAAAAAAATGCAAACGAGTTCGGCGCACGTTTCTTCCTACGCACCAATATTCATGGTTACCGACATCGAGAGTGGTTTGTAAAAATAACTACTACACAGACAAATATTTAAGATGCTCTAACGCGTGCCAGTATATATCTTAATAGTTGGAGGATTTGGACCCAGGACCTTCACGTAGCACAAAAAAAAAAGTTGGACTTTGGGTCATTTGATCCACGCCAAAACGCAGCAGCTGGATTTTTTTTAATGCTGTGAGCATTTACAACGTCCAAAGAAATGCTTTCTCAAAATATATACTGCGAAATATATATATATATATATATATATATATTTACTGCCTGAGTGTCATTTTAGTTCTACCCTTTAAAGCGATACGGGATGTGCAAGAAGAAATAAAAAAAATGAAACCTATCATTGGGGAAAAGAATGGAAATTTCGTCTCATTAACTTAGATTGTTCTTTACTGTCCACTCTCCTTTGTAGTCCACAACCTCACATTTGATGTTCTTATTATGCAGGCAAAAAAATCCGCCTTGGGACATTTTATATTTTTCTTCTTCTTCTTTTTTTAATCCCTTCGCATTTATCCACTGTTGTTCTCTTAACTGCTTGGTAGTCTTGTGTCAAAATAACTGGCTAAAATATTTTGGCACGCTACAACAGTGAACTCTCAGAGGAAAATAATCCTGAAGTTGCAAAACTTGCATTTCTGTCACGTTTTCGGCTGTACATTCCGCATGGAGATGGTCTACATAAAAATATGAAAGGATCGAATCCCGGCCACGGCGGCCGCATTTCGATGGGGGCGAAATGCGAAAACACCCGTGTAGTTAGTTAGATTCAGGTTCACTTTAAGGAACCCCAGTTGTCTAAATTTCCGGAGTCCCCCACTACGGCGTGCCTCATAATCAGATCGTGGCTTTGGCACCCTAAAACTGCATAATGTAACTTTTTTAACAATTTCGTTTGGAAAGATTAATTTGAGTAATTCTTGTGTTAGGGGAGAAAAAGAAATGTTTTGTCCCTATTCCATGGGGAGCCGTTGATTATGATGCACGCTTTGGCTTGACGAAAAACATTATACAGCGACAACCATTTTTTCAAGGGAATGTTGCGAAAGTGCTTGATACTGCCACGCTTCCGTTTATTTAGCCACCTCAAACTTACTCCTGTGTCCATGAATACGAAGTCAGTCAGGATTTGTGAGTCAAAAGTAGTCATTATAAAAGTGAGGCCATTGTCGTTATGGTTTTTACTTAGAATATGCCTTAATTCTTAAGGAAGCTCCCCAATCTTTTTAGTGGATGAAAACGTACGGCACGAATTCGTGGCCGTCGAGATAACGCGTTGCCCAAAACGACAGCGTGCGCAGTACTTTCATGCAAGACCTCTGCCCTGGTAGTACTTCCATAGACTCAGTTAGAAATCAATCGGTAAGATCACAATGCCTGTGAATCGTTGAATTCTTTAAACGTTGCACCAGAACACCTTTTTCCAAGGAGCTGGTTGTGCGGCCATAAAAATGTCAAGTTCCGGTTTCGGTTTTAGTTGTGCTTTTTCTTGGCACGTCATTCTCATCGTCATCGCAATGTAAGCATGGCAGCCTACAGCGTCACATTTTCCACCGGGATTGTGTGCTTGTAGCAGTTGTGCTTTACTGACGTGATTTTGCCGCTTGATCGACGCCCGTAAGGATGTCCTCGTTCGCGAAAGCAGCGAAGGCGGGCCAGAGAATACACAAAGAGCGACAGCAGGTAAGTCCGCACACTTCTCGATCCACGTGACGGGTGTGTGTAACTGGGGTACCGAGCGCTGTATAATTTTTCTGCCTTTCAGCCCGAGGCCAGGCGTCACCTGGGTGTACTAGAGAAAAAAAAGGACTACAAGCTCAGAGCAAGGTAATTTTATTATTGATACGTGGCGTTATTATTCTCGCTTCTGCACAACGTGCTGTATGCCTGCAACTACACACGTTAATCTTCCTCGTTCACAGGGACTACCAGAATAAACAAAAGCGACTAAAGCGACTACGCCAGCGAGCGCTCACTAGAAATCCGGATGAATTTTACTTTCATATGGTCAACGCCAAGCTCGATGTAAGCTCGCGCACGAGACAATGCGCAATCATCCCTGTCATGGTGCATACTGCGACCTCTTGCTTACATTTCAGGGAGGCGAACACCACGACAAAGTGAAAGGTCAAGAATTCACACCAGCACAGCTCAAGCTTATGCAGACACAAGATGTGAACTACGTCACCGCAAAGCGTGTGTCCGAAGCAAAGGTATCAAAGTTGGGGATTCCTGTCGTGTTAGTGTTCCGTGTGCTTTATCTGGAGTAGTCACTTTAGTAATTTGTCTACTCGTCCATTTTTTCTATTTAGAAAATAGAGAGACTTCAAGCAAACCTCCACCTTCTCGATGATAGCAGTGGGCGAGTGAAAACTCACACATTTTTCGTGGACTCCAAAAAAGAAGGTATAGCAGTCTATTATGTTTTGTTGTGTAAATTCTGTAAGTCTGCTTGTCAAGGCCCATATGTATATACCGCTGGCTTATTTTTCGTATTAGCCTTGCAAACTGGTGAATTATTTGCTCCTCAAAAGTAGTGTGCACGGCTACCACAAAAGAATAAGCATGCAAGTAGCCAGCCAGTACAAATTTCGTTGCACTTTATCCTCGTAATGGCCAGATTTGTTGCCCTGTGTTTTGAGCGTTCTGTTTAAAAGCCTTAGCATTGTGGATGTGTGTGCTTCAGCCTTTGGAGCAGACTATTGAAATTATAAAACATTTTCGAAGGAAGGAAGGCCAGTGTATAACATGTCATGAGACATTCTAGTTATGCAACCTCATATGCGCATAGCCTGATCTGACTGCTTATATTTTCAGTGCAGCACTTGCAACCAACATATTTGGCCTTTAATTCTTTCTAGCTCAGACCTTTGATTTTGCCAAGAAGCTGGAAACTCACCCATCTCTGTTGGGCCGAGCCTTCAACCGACCCAAACTCGAAACTCTTCACAAGGAATCCATTGCTGATATTCCAGAGGATGTGATCAAGGCAAGTGGGAACTACATGGCAATTAAAGCCACACACTGTTATTGCACACTCAGTTGTTCACTTTCGAGTGCTCTGGTGGTGCGCTTTAAATCTAGCTGGTTGAAACTGAGCACACGGAACACGTTTGTTATAATTGAAGAGTGTCTGAACAGTCCGATACTTGGACTGCAACAACCACCTTATTCGGAAGTACACGAATATATATACAGCTGGAACAACGCCTCCTCTCGGGGGAAAGAAACAAAAGCAAAACCAAAAGTGAACTTAAATCACAACATACTCCCTTTCTTATTTAGAATGTTAGTGATGTTAGCAGGAGTTAGTATACGAGGGAACATGCGCAGTTCACTTAAAACATATGCTACCTCGGCAAAAACACTACCTCGGCACAAAGTCCGTCAACCAAACAGGTCGTCCGTGTTCTCGTTGTGGCCAGGTGGCTGCTCAAGTGGCGGCAGGCTTTACCACCAGAGGCTGTGACTGTTGTTCACTGGAGGGAGTCCAGTGCAGCATGGCTACAGGAGGCTGCGACTGCAGCTCACCGGAGGAAGTCAGGTGCACCACGGCTGCAGGAGGCAGTGGTGTTTGCACCGTAACAGCAAGAGTCGGCGCAGCAGAATGCAGCGGCATTTGCACAACCATAGTAGGCGCTGGCATAGCAGAATGAAGCGGCGTTTGCACCACCACAGCAGGATTTCCTGTGTTTCTGGTCCTGCCATTCTGTAGCCGGAGGAGGAACACCCTTGCTTCTTCACGACTTCAGTTGGTGGCAAAATTTCCAAGTCTCCTTTGAAGCAGACAGACGGTTTCAAAGGAACGAAATCGCCTACAGTTATCGTCGTTTCCTTCTCCTGTCAGCATATTGCTTGCTGCTTGACTCTTTGGCGTTATTGTGATAGCTCCTTAGCTGGATCTTTAGTAAAGGCTGGTGCTGAAAAGCCAACCACATCCAACCTTGTTTGGGACATTCTGCCATGCAATAAGACCACTGGAGTAATGCCAGTCGTGGCCTGTGAAGTGCATCTATAGACGCCCAGATATTTCGTAACTGCTTGATGGAGTGGTCGCCGCTCCAGAAGAGAAACTTGGATAGAGTTTTTCAGTGTTCGATTAAAACGCTCTGTTGGCCTGTGGGTAACAAACTGAGGAGTGAGACAAGCGGATGGCCCACTCTTGAAGGAATTCAGTAAATTCACCTAAAGTGAACTGTGGCCCGTTGTCAGAGGCTACCTCCTCAAGATAACCCTCTCGCGAAAAAATGCTTGTTAGGAACTCCTTGACCGTGCTTGCGGATATGTTGCTACAGAAACAAACCTCTAGCCATTTGCTAATGCTCAGAGGTGCTGCCACCCGTGAACTGGTAGAGTGCTTAAGATCCAACAGCTGCTGAACATTCGGCTTGGGCAAGTATTCTCTTGCTCCAGTCTTTAGAAGGCACTGCAAAGCGAGCCAGAGCAGAGTAGAAACCAATTGAATGTGCCATTAGCTTTACAGTCGTAAAGGAAGCTTGCAGCATTGTTCTGTTATGCATCCATGCTCCTATATTGTTGTGCATTGCAGTGCACTAGCTTTATGGAGGCAAAAGCTCTCCTGAAGAGGTGCAGGGTCTGATACTGGATTCTTATAGATGCATTCTGTTTTGGAATCCCTTGTACCCCTGAAACATGCTCCACTGTATTAAAGGTCTTGCAATTTTTTAGAGAGATAAATGGTGTCGTGCGGTTGCCATTAGTCCTTTACCTAACACGGATAAGCTGTATTTGCTAACACTAAGAAGCATATATTTTTTACCAATGGTAGATTGATATGGTTAAATGCTGAAGTAACTATGATAATCTTCTCTTGTCTTTATTTTCTTACCTTGGTTGCTCAATGTACCAGTAGATAGTGTTGCCAAAAGTATGCAGTATTGAAAACGTTGTGTCAGTGTCACGAAGCTATTTAGCTTTGTGCTCAGTTTGCTTAAATAAAAGGCACCATGATAAAAGTCATTGGAAATGATGAAGCCGCCTGTAAGCCACACATAAAACAAACTATATTTGAAGCGCACAGGGCAAACAATACACACACAAGAAAGAAAGCTGAAGTTCATGCAATTGTTCAAGGTGCACGAAGAGCGTTCACATGTGAAGTGGGCATGATGCGGTTAACGTGTCAGTGCGATTAACGTGTGAAGAGCAGATATGAGTACATCTGGAGTGTGGAGCCTGGCACATTGTCAGCGGCACAGTGACAGGGTTTCTTGTCAACATTCACTGGCTGGAGCTTGTCTGGGGTATTGGAGACACTGGCCAGGCCTGGGATGAGTGCCCTTATGGCATTCACCAGTCGCAGGCTTCAGGAAGAACTAGATGAGGCGCCTGCATCCAGGTGGGAGCCTGTTGCAACCACAGGCTGAGAGTTCGAGTGGCTGCTATCCCTGCGTCTCAGACGCCATCTTACATCTCCTGCCATTTCTTCTACAATTGCCGGCGTCTCCCCAAATGCTCTTCGCTTCTTTTTCTTCCACTCATGCCTTGTGTAGCCTCATGCTACAGCTTCCCGCCAACCTCGTTCTCAACAAATTTGTATTGATGCACATTTGCCAGCTTTCTGCATTGTCATTGTCTTTGTGGTGTTGACATGCGCCACACCTGCACACATCATGACGGTCAGGCAGCTAATTGACTACTGGCAACTGAGACAGAAAGATCAGATATTTGTAGGGCATTAGCTTGTAGTTGTGGCCAAAGGAGGCACTAGGCGCAGAAATATTCTTAGTCCTTCCGATTCAGCAGAAGTCAATTTGTGCTTGGAGAACAACAGTGAAGCAACAGATTTGAATTTTTTTTCTCCAAATAATATTCAGATTCAGATAATTAGTGCCTTCTCAACAACTCTATTTGTGGCACCATGTAGTACTTCTTACATAGTGTGCTTTAGTGGCGATTCTTTGAATTGTATGTGATATCATCAAGCGCTACTGTACATATTGAAGTCTGGCTCTTAAATAGCAGTTCCTGCTCATGTGGCCTGTGTTCGTGTTGTGCTTTTGCCACCTTCAAGCGCTCTTTGTTCTGTGATACTGTCTACACCACTCTTGTTGACAACACAACACCATTGTCCTGTACATGTTTACTGATGCACCTTTGGTTACTAAGAGGAGCTATTTTTAGTGGCAGATCACAAAAGGCCTTCAGATTTGATAAAAGAGGCTTGCACTGAAAACAGGCAATGTGTTACCTGACAATGAAATGCTTTCGTGGTTTATTTTCTGCCTTATTATGCCTCGTAAATTTTGTTTGAGAAATAAAAAGCTGTATTAAGAAACTGCTGATAAAGGTGCCATAAAGAGATTTCAACATGTTGAATGAATAATCATAGTTCAGGAAGCCCACAAAATTGAGTGTGCCCCAACACCTACCACTCTTCTTAACCTAGTTTAGGTGGCATCAGCTTTATTTTAGTGAGATACTATTCCTCTGAAGTTTCATCATTCCGCCATGGTAGCCAAATAAGCGTCAACCATTCCTGATGCTACTATGTTCTGATTGGAGCAGATTGCAACATTGCTGACCTGCTTACATTTAGGTGCATGTTAATAAACTCCAAATCGTTAAAGTTAATCTGAAACCCTCCAATGTGTAGCTTTGAGATTTGAAAGCCCTAACATTCGATCATTGTTTTATCTTTCATTTCTCTTTTTTGCAAATTAACACTCAGCATCTGATGTTAATTGGCTGTTTTCTTGTTTTCAGGAAGCAACACATGAAATGAAGAAAAGCTACCGAGAGTTGACCAAGCGACTGGAGAGGCAGAAAGAGCTCACAGTGGTTGAGCAGAAAATGGTCTTGAAAAAGAAGCTTCTCGTAAGTTTCCTATAACATTATCTCCATCCTGCACATTTATTCTCATTTGTGTTTCCACTCAAAGGCGTTTCATCTGGTCACAACCAACACTCTCTGGCATTTACAACAGTATTGGACATGCCAACTTGATTACTTGTAAACTTTTGACTGTTGCTGAAGTCTGCACAAGCACACAGTTCTATAGTTTACCCTTTTGTTTAGAAGCGACAGAAATAATCAGGCTTGGTCGCGGGAGCCACTTTTCATTATGGGCGGAGAGCAAAAGAGCCTATGTATTTGGATTTAGGTGCACGATAAAAACCCCTGACACTCAAAATTGATCTGGAGTATTCACTGTGACAACTATTTTACATCTTATAAACCAACCAATCAAGGCATAGGGAACTAAACTTGATGTAAATCTAAGCACTGGTCCGCTGCTCTTTGCACGGTTTGTGGAGCTGAAGATAAAGCAAACCCCAACTTATGCGAGCTCATCCAGCTTATTTGGAAAAGCTATGCAAAGAGGGTGTGCAGTGCGAGAATCTAACACAGTGACACCTGTTGTGCACTGTTTTCACAACATTTTTCCTAATAGACCATGTACAAGCCAGCCCACATGAACACAACCTTGGAGCACATCAGGTTTTAGCAGGAGCAGTCACGCTGTTGTGCTTTTGCCATTACGTTCCACTTCATGCCCTGGAGCAAGTGCACTGGCTCGTGATTAGGATTGAGCATTCTAGGTTTTTGTTTTCCCAAAATACGGCGTGCATTTTTTAAAATTTCCACCCGAAAATTCGCTCTTTCTTTTTTTTCGGTTGATATCTGGTTGGTAAATGTTTTGACGCTGAAATATGCTGTATGACTGCAGATTCTGCAGCTCACCGCTGTTAGTTGCATCTAACACACACAATGGCAAAGTTTTCAAGAAACAGTCTCCCAAGGGCACAACACCCTACGGTGATATGACTGCACAGGAATTTAATATTCTAACACAAATAGAATGAGATTTTATTTGTAACAATATGCAGTTACAAATTTCCAACAAATCACACATGTAAAAACAATTGGTTAGGTACACCGTCACATTAGAATCAGTGCACTTTCCTAATTCATCCACCTCAGTAGCCACAGCACTCCTCTGCCCCCTCTTCGAACATCCTTTCTCCCCACTCCTTATTGTTGTCACAGCAGCAGGTAAAATAGATGTAAATAGTAAAGGTTGCTTAAGTAATGGTTGCAGATGCCTGATCCTAACCTCGCCAGGCTCCTTGCATTGAAGTGTGTAGACTCGCAACCAGTGGCGCAGCAACGGGGGGGGTGCCGTGGGCCCCGGGTGCAAGGGGCCGCTGGGGGGGGTGTCATATACGTCTGAAGACACCCGGAAATCGTTGATATCCTCGACTTCCTCGAATACACCCGGGGGGCGGGGGGGGGGGGGGTGATAGAAGACCTATGGGCCCCGGGTGCCAGACGACCTAGCTATGCCACTGCTCACAACTGCACACTGATTGTAATCTTTTAAATTGGCTTTCACTGACTCTTTTTGGCTAAAACCGAATGATGACATTCTTACTAACTAAATGATTTTTTTTATTCATCTAAATAAAGAATGCCAAACCCTACTTATAAGCTTACTATTGTTGTTATCCACAGGACAAAAAGAACCCACCTGTGAAAAAAGTCAGGGAAGGTACAAAGGACTCTGCACCAGTCTACTTGTGGAAAAAGGAAAGAAAGCGATGAGAGCTCAGTACCACATTGCATTCTGCATAGCATAATGCACCCACACAAGAAAAGGCAAGGAAAGTGGATGGCATGGGCAAAGCCAAATTCTCTCTCCTGCGGTTTCACAGCCCTTCAACTGACTGCAGGGTGTACATGTACAGTTATTTCTACGACGAAATAAAAATATTTTTGTTTCACTGTGACCTTTCCTGCATGTAGAAATGTGAGGGAGAAAAAAAAATTGAATTTGTACGAGTCAACTTTCACATCTTTCTTGCGTGATTTAGATGCAAATGAGGAGACATAACTCAACACGAGGTCAAAAGCATGTACTCGTAAAACTGGGCATTACTGGATTGTAAACATTCACTTATCTTGTTCACTTCAGCACAGCAAACGTTTTACGAATAAAATGCAATGGTACAGTTACTCTTACCCTGCCTGCTAGCTCTGTAGCCTCTGAAACTTGCATGTGGCTCACAAGTGAAAATTACCGTCGCCTAGAATAATTTGCACACACCAAGTAGAGTGACTTGCATTTACAAATGTGCCTCGCCATCACCAAGTGTTGCCTCTCAACTGAAGTAGCCACTCTGCTTTAACATTACTCTTCCTCAGCAATCCCTGGAGTGAGGAGTTGTTTGAGAAATGCCCCTTGAGCAAGTGTTAAAAGTGAGAACTGACAAAATAGCTGATGAATTGCCAAGGAGCACAATAGGATGCCATGCCACTGCGCTCGGTTCTGCAATGTTGAGGAGGAGCGTTAAGACAATGAGCGCTTGTGAAGGCAAATTTCATGTGGCTGAAACAGTCGGTAACAACACATCAAAGATGTTTCCAGATTACCTAAAACTGCCAGCTCCAAAGGCTGGCTCATCATATAGTGTATGCACAATCAACACAGCGTACTAATAACATTACTTGCCTCTAGCCAGAGAGCAGTGCATTTGAGTTCATGCGAAAACTGGATAATCATGCTTGTCTGATATAGCTGATTAATGGCATGAAAAGTAGACAGAGCAGTTTTGCAGGCTCATTGCATTTGTTTGTAACCTAGTGATTATCAGTAGACATGGCATAGCTTTGTATGCAATGCAGCATAGGCTCGAGCGTAAATGCCAACTAACTGTGAAAGTAACCTATGTCTACGTTTCGTTCCATTTATATTTGTCTAAGGATGGTGCTTTACTTCTGGGAGAGCAATTCCTCCATCATCCCCACATCAGAAAACTGCATTCTTCGTCAGCGCAAACATATTTGAGTTTTCACAAACATGATGCAAATGATACTCTAACACGGAAATGCAGACAATGCAAGAAAAGGAAGACAACACCAAAGACGGCGCAACCAGTGTTCCCTCAACTGTCTTACATTTAAATATGCCGCTGCACATTTCAATGTAAACTAAACTAAACCAGACAAAAAGAAACACACACATTCGTAATGGAAGGCTTTATTCAATGTCCTTTTCTGTTTAAATGTGCACCCATCTTGCATTACCTTCAAAACTGTGCAGCTGCAACTTTATCCATGCGCTCTTGCTTTTATGCACCATGCATGACCACCAAGCGCCCAACTTATGCAAATAAGCCATCTCTGAGCTTTGCATGTCAACTTGCTAGAGTGCTTTGCCACATGACTGATGTGACAGGTGGTGCTGCACAATTTATGACTGGCGGAGGCGCGCCATTCCACTTGCGTACGTTAGCTAAGAGGTGGCAACTGATAGAGTGAAAGAGTACAGACACACTGTAGAGATAAACTAGCTGCTTCTACTAGCACAAACTGTGTTGGCCCAGTGCGTTATAGCAGTAAGTATAAATTTTTTTTCTAGCATGTTTAAAATGCGTCCGCATTATAATTCACTCTTGATTGTGCTACACTTGCGCAAGTGCAGTAAATAGATGCGACCAATGCCCAAACTAAAGTAGTACAGTGCATTCTCTCAAGTGCAAACCACTTTTTCTCAGGATTAGTAGTTGCGATACTATTTGCAAAAGATGTTCAAAACTAACAAGGTTGACTCAGTGAAAATAAAATGTATCATTACCCGCCGCGGTAGCTTATTGGCTGTGGCATTGCTGTGGCTGTGGCATTGTGGCGCTGCTGGGTTCGAGGTAGCGAGTTGGATCCTGGCTGCATTTTGACGGGGGCAAAATGCAAAAGCGATCATGTACTTATATTTAAGTACATGTCGAAGAACCTCAGATGGTCATAATTAATTCAGAGTGCCCCACAATGACGTGCGTCATAATCAGACCATGGTTTTGTCACATAAAACCACAGAATCAAAATTTTTTTTTTGAAAATGCATCATTTTGTCCATAGGCGAGAAATTAAACACTGGTAGATGTTAGGATTCTTCAGCCACGCTCAGCCTGGCAGCACTTCATACTGAAAAGTTGGACTTCGTGCTTGGCATACCAAGGCCGTAGAGATACTGTATAATACTGGCTTGCTGTCTGCGATGCGGAAAAAGTAGATGCGCCACCAGTAGTGTGATGAACGTTTAAGTATTAAGCTAAAGATTGTTGGCAGAATGAACTAAAGCAATGTACTAATAAATAGCTTTAATAATTTCCGAATAGATGAGGTTGAGATACCTGCAGAATCTGTGCGGAATCAGTCGCTTAATACATATGCATAGCGAAGCAGTCTTGGGGATATTTAACAAACTTTGGTTTAAGTGAGCCCTTTTTGCATTTTTCCTGTTCATAGCTTTCTGTCTCTCTCTCTCTCTCTCGCTCCTGAGAATTATACACCTTTCATAATGTTTGCAATAAATATACGTTGTTCAAAACTGGCGCCCGGCAAATCATATTTTGTTTATTCATTTAAAATGTGACAGCCTTATACAGATTAACACATGGCCTTCGGCTACTTAGGTATTCAAGACCTCGGCGGGGTGAGCCAGCCGAACCTGGAGGAAGAGAGAGAAAGGATAAGAAAGGTAGGGAGGTAAACCAGGCGAGCATCCGGTTCGCAACCCCTTACTGGGGCAATGGAAAGGGTGAATAGAAAGCGAAAGAGAGGGAGAACTGCGCGCACGCCGGGAAAAGCACGGGATCGAAAACGACAGTCGCTCAGGCCGGTGCACTCCAAAAAACTGCACTAATGCGCGTTTTTTTTTTTTTTTTTTTTTTTTTCACCAGTGACGGATATGGCCACGATCCCAGTATTTTAGTCTTGAAAAATGGACCGGAGTGCAGCCGTTTTACTGCGATAGCAGTTATATGGTCACTCCAGGCGAATTTTCGCCGTCAGCGTCGCCGTGATGAGTGCACATCTGCTCTTCTACTCCAGCTGCATCGACTGAGCGCAACCGCACGCGGCCTATCTTGGAAGCAATCTGCGCTGGGGTCGAAGGCTAACCGACCCGGTATAGCTGATGGCTTTGTGTGCGCTGTGTTCCCGCGCGCCTAGTTCGCGTTGAAGCGAGAGGCAGCACGAAGCGGAATCCGCTCGCTGTCATTGCCGCCCTTTATCATGCCAGCGTTCTGGTGGCGAATGTTCGCGGTCATCAAGTGAAATGTGTCCGTGTTCGCCTACACGTGCGTGACAACGTGCTTGTTAATTTAGTTAGCAAGCGAATGTTTACAGCAGTTTATGCAGCTCATAGAATGACTTACCTAAGCTTACTTCGTATAGCTGTTTAATAATTTGCTATCGTTATCAGTTCTTCGCCTGTCGGCCGAAACTGGAACTCCTTGATCTGGCTGGAGAAACTGGTGCTGGATGCCGCACCGGGAACAGCACAACAGGTGCTCGATGGTTTCTTCAAACCTACGGGCATCACTCGTCGGATTATCGCTAATTTCGGTTTGGCAAGGTTCATCGTTCTTAAATGAACGATGAACGAGGCCGGTTGGGCTTCGGCAGCATTTCACGACCGGGAGGGGAACTGACGATCGAGGCTCAGCGTGAAACAGAAGTGGGCAGGCAGCGCGGGAGGGATGGGAGGGGGGCTTCTACTCCGCCAGCAATGCTTACTTTGAGCGGCGGCGCGCCGTATCTGCAGACGGCTCGTACCTTTGTGCGTGCTGTCTTCTCGCCGCTGTTTGCGTTGAAGCGATAGGCAGCACTAAAGTCCCTTCGCTCGCTGCTGCTACCGCGCGCGAGCGTTTTCACAGCGAGTGGCCGCGGTCATACAGTTTGATGTGTTCATGTTCGCCTGTGCGCGCTGAAACCATGCTTGTTAATTCACTTAGTTAGGGAATGTTTGAAAGTTTATACGGCCGATAGAACTACCATCCTTACTTCGCATAACTGTCTAATTTCCTATCGCAATCGAAGCTCCGCCTTTCGATCAAAAGATCGTGTATATATATATATATATATATATATATATATATATATATATTATCTCTTGGACCCTTTTGCATTTGGATGGACCGACGTATGCGGAGCGCTCAACGCCTGCTTCAACTCTGGGCGCGGGTGGGCCCGACGGTAGTGCAATGCCGGGCCGACCCGCGGTGGAGGTGAAGCAGACGTTAAGCACTCCGAAGATAGTGCAACACTGGGCCCACCCGCGGCGGAGGTGAAGCAGGCGTTGAGCGCTCCGGATACGTGGGTCCATCCAAAGGTAGTGCAATGCCGGGCCGACCCGCGGTGGAGGTGAATCAGGCGTTAAGCGCTCCCCATACGTGGGTGCAGCACTTTGCTTTTCGTTTGAGAGCTTTGACTGTCGTCAGCTCTCGCTACCATTCCATCTTTACAGAGTGGAATGCTTGTCAGTTTTCACTCCTTTTAGATGGCGGTAGTTATCGGCATCTCCTGGGGCGTGAAGGCCAGTTTTCTCATCGATTCGGTGCCCGCGCGATTAACTCGAGATGAGTTCGGTTGTCACCACCTATTCAACGATCACGCGCATCGATGTTGCTTTGTTAGTTCAACCTTTTTTGTTTAGACTGATGCAGGGACCAGGAAAGTGATTCGGTTCGTAGTCAGCTGGTCTGTATGCTCGAGGATCTAGTTGCAGCCGGAGCAAACGCCAGGTGCGTTAAACTTTTCCTTTTGCTTCATTATTTCCTCGAGCGACGGCTCGCCGCGGCGCTGGCAGATCCTCGGAAGCATACACCCGCGATATGGGTTAGGTAAGGTGGAAAATAAAATAATGCCAAACAGCGTCCATCATCAGACCCTGCAATAACCGGTAAAACCATAAAAAATATGATTGTCACCCGTTACCTCGTCTGTCTTTTCCCTAATTGTACAGCACTTTTTGTGAAAAATTGGCAACTTGAATGAAGTGTCGCAAAGAGTTTAGAAATTAAGCGACCTACTAAGGGAAAGAGAGCCAAGGAAACAGCCAAACAGGAAGGAAAAGCGAAAATTAACAAATTTAACTGTTTGTGAAAATATTCAT